>NC_079423.1:14837423-14879923 GCF_026213295.1 Gadus chalcogrammus | reverse complement strand
GTGGCCCTGGACACATTTATGTGGATCATTTTGAATCCGATGGAATCAGTGAGGATTCCATTGTAAACCCCGCTTTTACGCACCCGTCTGGGTTGCGGGGCATTGGAATACAATGAGACAGACCCCCACGTTCGTCTCCTGATCAGGTCTCATCAGTCACGACGTGTCCAACCCTGAGTGGTTACGCCGCTATCGAGTGAATTCACATAAATACCGAAGCATATCCGTTGTGGCCTGTTGTTGTTGATGCTAACAGCTAATGTGCCGATCGACTACTTGATAATGCTAATCCCAGACATCTATGTGTATAATCTGCAAAGACTCCCCATCAATGATTTCCGCCAACTGCTACATTTAGTAACAGTTGCCCAATGTTGTCGGTCTTATTTTTCGCGGGCCACGGTTTAGCTCCAACAGCGTACCACAAACACATGTGTACTGATACATGGTCCCCCTCCGTTGTCAATCCAAGCACGCAACTTAAAAAAACAAATCTACATCAGAGTGGCTCGGGCCTGAGTGAGGGGGCGGAATAACAACCCCAATCCCACGCAGCAAAACACCAAAAAAAAAAGATGGAACGTTTGAAATAAAATAAAATAAACCAAAAATGACAGGCAGACTCCAAACCTCGCGGGCAAGCCGGCGACGGATGGAAGGCGCTTTGCAGGGGTCTGTGTGGTGAGTAGTCCTGGCAGGCACTGGGAAAAAACACTCTCACATCGCGGGGGCGGGGGTGCTGGTGGGTGCGGGTGGGGGGGTGGTTTAGACTCTGCCTCCCACTCCCAGAACATCTGCTGGGGACAAGCGCTGGATGCACCCCCATCCCGTCTCACCCGGGAGCCTGTTGGAGAGATGTCGGAGGGTTGAGTGTTAGAAGGAGAAGCGGCTTTGACAGGGAACACAAGTGGAAGCAGGGGGGGGGCGTTTGACATGCTTTTGTTCACTCTGTCTGCGTGGATTTGTTTATTTGTAATCTTGTTTGTGTCGTTTAAACAGTCGTAGCTGAAAGGGTTTTGGCTCGAGTGCTTGATTCCACTTGACGCTATTTAACTCGTTTCAGTCCCCATTTCTACAAGTAAAAACGAAGGATTTAGCTTTTCATCCGCCTTATTACCAAGATTGCAGTATGATGTGAATAGTGTGTGCACGTGAAAATGATTCTTTTCACAATCCTCATTGATTTTTTTGTAGATAAGCAACGGTTGACATTGCGTGCCTTTGTCTGACAAATTTTGTAAATATTAGAAATTACAGAAGGCCGCAGAACATTTCTCTTCCTAAGCCTAGTATCCAGCACAAATAGCAGGGCTTTTTACTTGATTAACAAAAATGATAAATGAATCAAACCTACAATCACTTAAACTCCCGAGATTGTCTGGACATAACTTCAAAAGGTGTACCCCGGTAGTCAACCTCAATACAGATCAGGAAAACAAGAACTCCCCAACAAGAACGTCACTAGTCAACAACTTCTGCTGTGATTTCTATTTGACTTTGACCCTGGATAGGACACAGGCTCTCTTGTTTTTGGCAGCTCTTTAGCCTGAATGTGATAACCAACTGTTAAAAATTGGTATTATTATGACATTACCACACCTTGAAGAGAACCTACCACTGACTCACTTAGCCAAGTCTCATCTACCCAGCCGTGGGGCCACAGTATCAGAGGCCGCTCCCCTACCCGCAACACGCCATCTATTTATAAAGCGCCCCTCGCCCGAGACACCTTTATGTCATTGAACTCCCTGCCGGGGTGTTCTCCGCTCGCTGCATTTCATCAACGCCGCGCTGAGGCCTGTTTCCAAAAGGTTGTATCAGCAGCAGCCGTGACATTTATATCATCCCTGGGCGGAGATTATCGCCATAGTTACGATAGAAGATAGAAAGATACCAGATGTTGGATGGCGCAGTGCAAGAGGCTTATCACACGATAGATCAACTTGATTATCTGAGCTGCGACAACAGGCACACGCGCACACACACGCACACAACCGAGCACGCACGCACACGTGTACTATGCGCCCAAACCCGCACAGACACCCACACACACACGCACGCATCAAGGTATTTTATGATCACGATTTTAATGATCATGACAACACAGTGCAGGCTTTAACTCGTAATAGGGGGGAAATAAAACAATGATAGGGACGTTGAAGACCTTGTGTCTCTTTTAAAGATGTCTCCTCAAGTGCCTGATTTCAGACACTGCGGTAGAATGACTCGCTGACACATGCAACAGCAACATGCTGTGGACATTATACTGGCCGCAAACCACTGCTGGTGTTGGTGGGTCGGTTTGCAGCACTTGAAGAAGGCGCGGGGCCATGGTTGAACTTTGGTTTAACTTCATACAAATGGCAAAAAGTTGCGTGCCTCCCGTCTGGCCAGTTGATTGGACGTTCTGGGAGCAATGGCAATGGCAAAAAAAAATCTCGGTTTTTACACACTTCCATCTGCAGCGTTGTAAACTCCCCCCAGCACCTGAGAGAGAGAGATGGAGGGGGAAGGGGATCAAGTAACCAGCCTGCTGTCGTACAGTTCTCTTACATTGCCCTGCCCTCTGATGGCCTGGACGATCTGTCCAAGGAAACATGTTCCAGGACGGGCAGGAGCAGGCCCTAGGCTGCGTGGAGGGCTAGGGGGGGTGGGTTATGGGGCCCCTAGGAAGTGAGGCTTTCTGCCTCGTGTGGACATGACCCCACTTCCACCAACAACTTACATGCCTTTCAAACTGGGTACCATTAGGTCCTATGCATTATTTATGTTAAATACCAGAAACCTCAACTGCTTTAAATATTTTCGAAAATATAATATAAATACATTTATTTATACTTGCTACTACTCTAAATATATACACACACAAAAACGCCCACAGTGCAGCTTTTACGGTTAAATACAGCCCCTGTGATAGAGCGAGATATTGTGGCCATTCATTTGGTGAAAGCAACATAAATGTGATATATATCGCGTAGCCCACGGCAACTAACTGGTGAGGGCGGGGCGAGAGCGAGATCTGACCAAGCCGTCTCAAAACGTAGTTAGCCAGAGAAGCCGCATAAAGCACCCAGCTGTATTGGCTTCGGGCTGAAGATACGTTAATTTATCATAGCCAGGAAGGGGCTATCAAGGAGAGATATTTTCCGCGACATCGTTAGACATACAACCGTAAAGCGAGTCTGAAGGCTGTGATTGACTTGGATCATAGACAGCCGACGTGTCCTTTAATGGCGCCGAGGCAGCTGTCTTGTTTCCACACTGCTTCTGTCCTGCTGCTGGACCGCCAACTGCTGCTGCACCTCTCCTCAAAAAGGTGCAGAGAACTAGCGATAGGAAGGGAGGACGCAGAGAAATGTTTTGGGAATGCGGCCCAGAATACAGAATGTCCCAGCCAACTGTCAAACATGAACATCAACTGTCAAACTGAAGTGTCCGATGTGAGCATTGGTGATTCATTTGGGAAAATGTGTTGCTTTTCGGACAGATTGATAGAATATGACTAGATATTCAGGCTTCTCCTTCATTTGTGTTCACTTTTGAGGTGGGATTCAAAACTAAAGAGGTCAAAAATTGCATTTTGTTTGGCACGTCCACCATCTTTATCTGACTTGGCATACCGAAGCTTTGTTGGTGTTTCGGATTACGATTTTGGATTTCTCAAAGAATCGCAAACAGCCAGCGAAAATAACATCTGATAAGCGCAGCATGTGTACACACACAAATGGATTCACCGTGATGTATGAAAAAATAAGACAACATTGATCACAGCGAACCTACATGGTGGAAACGCGATAAGACTCTCACGCAGTGAACGAACAATCCTATGTTGCAACCCCAAGGTCAGATCATCACCGTGAGTCAGTGTGTTGGTTGAAAAGCGAATAAAAGCAGAGGTTATCAGACAAAATGATGTTTCTGTGCATCGCCTGACCATGGCACATCTACAATAAATGCATGTATACCGGGGAAGGGGGAGGGCTGTCCGTAGATAGACACATGGGATGTGGACTGCGTGCAGAGGTGAACCTCTTGTTCTGAATCAGCCAGCGAGTGCTGCTGCATGCTGATGTGTTTGCTCTTCGGCACTGCAAAACCAAGCCTCCCCTTTCATGAGTTACTGTAGCCGTGATCAAAAGCTGCGCCTGCTCTCGACGGGGGAACTCATTTAAATATTGTACGTAACCCTACCTTCACCCCGTAAGGCGAGCCCCGTGTCTCACAACTTTTCAAAAAAGGCCTGGCGAGGCCGTGAGCACGCTGTACCCTGCTGTGATCGGGGCGAGTGGGAAGCTTGCAGACTTGAGGCCCCCAAGGTTCACACTCTCTAATGATTCTGTCGTTTACTTCCCCAACAACCCTGGGGAGAAAACATACATAACATGGCTGTTCTATTAACTACTGAAGCCATGTTTTATTGATTACTGCCTTAGTGTCTGTGTAGCTTCACATTAAGTACTTGCGTTGGCCAATCTTGCCGATCCTTTGGGTCGGCAGAGACTCTGTTGGTTCAAAAGGAGGTAGCTTTGGTTTTTACATTAAACGTTTATTCATGTTTGATAAGTGAATAGACGTACAGAAATGTTGGTTGGAGGAGAGGGAACCGCTCGGCTTTTGAGTTGTGATTTTTAACCAACCACCAGGAGAGGAGAGAGGTTTGGGAGACGGAAGGGGAGGGAGAAGGGGAGACCAGAGAAAGGAGGATAGGCGAGAGAAGAGTGGAAGAAAGAGGAGTAAAAGGACGAGGAGAGGGAGAAGGAGAGGAGTGGGGGGAAAAGAGGGTTATAGGGGATCGAGGAGAAAGGAGAGAAAAGAGGAGAGACCAGAAAGGGTAGCTAAGTTGAGGAGAGGTATAGGGGAGAATGAACTGAAAATAGCGAGAAAGGAAGACTAAAGGATAGACCAGACAAGTACGAGCGAAAGGATACACCAGAAAAGGAGAAAACAGCAGACAAAGGAACAAAAAGTGATAACAAGAGAATATGCAGCGGAAAGGTGGGTGGGAGGGAGGGAGGGAGGGAGGGAGGGAGGGAGGGAGGGAGGGAGGGAGGGGTGTGTGTGTGTTTGGAGGAACGTCGTTCTCCCCACCTGCTAATTAGTGAGAGGGTTTACCTAGCACCCCCCCCCCCCCTCCCCTCCCCTCTCCCCCCGCTGAGGGCTACGACAGCTCCCGTCACACACCTCAGGGAACGGAGGGATCTGAATATTGTTGTGATTAGTCGAAGCTGACGGAGAGATAATCGCCCTTCGTCTCCTCTTCTCACTCCTCAAAGGAACTCCTCTGCCGTTACCACGGAAACCAAACCGCCCCCAATTAAGATAGATTCGCCATATTCATTGCTGCATTTTGTTTTTCGTTGGGGGGGGGGGAGGTTTTTTTTTCTATTTGTGTTGATATCTGTCGTGTGTGTGTGTGTGTGTGTGTGTGTGTGTGTGTGTGTGTGTGTGTGTGTGTGTGTGTGTGTGTGTGTGTGTGTGTGTGTGTGTGTGTGTGTGTGTGTGTGTGTGTGTGTGTGTGTGTATCTGTCATGCGTGTGCATGAGTGTGTGTGTATGTGACGGGCCTTTACAGAAGCAGCCATCACTACCACCAGCACCACCAGCGCCTTCTCTGGGCTGGCCCAGGGACTGGCAGAGTGGCGGCGGCCGTACATGAGTCAGCAGCCCTCCCACATCAAACGCTGAACCCGTGCGGCTCCTTCTGCGTGGGATGCGGCCGCCGAACGCTACGGAGGAGCTCTCTCGCTCTCTCTCTCTCTCTCTCTCTCTCTCTCTCTCTCTCTCTCTCTCTCTCTCTCTCTCTCTCTCTCTCTCTCTCTCTCTCTCTCTCTCTCTCTCTCTCTCCTCTCTCTCTCTCTCTCTCTCTCTCTCTCTCTCTCTCTCTCTCCTCTCTCTCTCTCTCTCTCTCTCTCTCTCTCTCTCTCTCTCTGGAGAAGCCCTCGGTGAACTCTGAGCGCACGCCCAGCGCACTCTGGGCGTGCGCGAGGGGAAGTGGCTCGGGGGCACCGGCGGACGGGGTCAGAGGTCGTCCTGGAGACGGCCCAGGCGGAAGAGGTGCCGCGATGGTTTGACATGGCCGGATTAGTTTTCGCCGAGCTTGTTTCTCATCTCGGTAGAGAAGGGGTCCATCTTTCACCCTTTCCTCCGCTCTGAATCCACTTGTGGCGCATCTTCGTTTTTTTATGGGCCTAATGGTCGGATAGTAATCACACGATTTGCACGGCACTTCCGAGCGTTCCTCTCGAGATCGGCGCTGATCACTGCTCGTCTCTTATTCAAATCGGGTGTTTCAAAATGATAACTAGACCCGCGAACCCACAGTGACACAATGGGGACAAACGCAATGACCATGATACACTGCGGACCCTAACCTGTCCGGGTACTGGGTCTGGTCTCTGATGGCTGGGGTAGGCCCGTGAAGACCTCTACATTAGATAGGGGGGAAGGGGGGGGGGCACTTTCCAACTGCCAAACGACAACAACAACAACACAAACATAAAAAAAATAACCCTTGATGCTGATTAGCATGGCTTTGGGATTAATGATCTTGCGTAGATCCAAATCGGCACCCCCTCGCAGTATCAATCAATGATGGACACATCAGCACGCGCACACACACACACCCTTGGACGCACACCCTTGGACGCGCACACACACACACCCTTGGACACACACACACACACAGACACACACACATACACACACACACGAGTAGGGTGATGGACCCTCACCTGGCATCGTTTCCTGCTGCAGAGCGTGTGTGTGTGTGTGGGGGGGGGGGGGGGTTCTTGGGGTGTCGGTGGGGTGGGTCGAAGTTAGGGCCGATAATGACGACCATTTGTTTCCATTAAGGCTTCACTGCTAGAGCGATGACCACCGGAGTGGAGCACATTTAAGGGCGGGCACAAAAACACACATGCTGTGCACGCACACAACACACAAATGTTGATATACACACGCATACACACAGGAAGCGATGGGTCGTCCGGGGAGAGGGCGGGCATGTCTGGCCAGGAGGAACTCTTTATAAGAGTGTTAGGTTACCTGCGCTTGAATCAGGTCAGGTTTGTTTCCCCGGCTCTTTAATCACAATGAACGTCTCGACGGCCCTCAAGGCCCGGTGGTAGGATCAGGTTCAACATCCAGCTCCTTGCTTTAGCCATTCCCAGTGGGAAACAGGAAGCAAGCCAACACAGAGAGCCGGTGCATTCGGTGCAGTGGGTGTATTGAATGCTGCATTGAATGCTGGGAAATATTTATGGCCGTCATTAAATTAGCGAAACTACGATTTATGTGGATATAAACGAAAGAGGGACTGAAGGATAACGAGTGGGAGAAGGAGCTGGCCCGAGAGCATGGTGGCCAATGAGCATGGTGGCCAATGAGTTTGTGTGTGTGTGTGTGTGTGTGTGTGTGTGTGTGTGTGTGTGTGTGTGTGTGTGTGTGTGTGTGTGTGTGTGTGCGTTCGTGCGCGTGTGAGGGAAAATGAGTGAGTGAGCCAGTGAGTGACAGAGAGTGTGTCTGAGAGAAAAAAAGTGAAAACAATGTGAGAGAGTGCAACTGAGGAAGAGAACAAATGTCAGAATCTAGAGAATAGAATGATAGGAAAGTAAAGAGAGTGCAGGAGGCTTGGAGGAGCGGAACAGAGTTGGATCATCAGGTAGCAGGTGCCCAGTTCCCCTCCCAAATAAAATATATATAAAGAGAGAACGAGAGAGAGAGAGCGAGGCAGAGAGATAGAGAGCGTGGCAGAGAGAGAGGACAAATCAATTGCCCTCAGAGAGTTCACCTGTCACTCACAAATCCATTGCGCTTTTAACCCACTTTATATTTGAACTGATTTTTAAAATGAATTTATTTAAATAATTTACATATTTAAACATTTTTAACAGGTTTCAAATATGGCCTTTATTAATTCAATTGAAATTGATCAAGTTTTTTATCTTTGGGAATAAGCCAATTATGCACCCATTTAATTATGAAATCCATTTATATTCCATGTTAATGTTTCTGCAGTATGTTTGTTGTCTTTATTAAGGATGCATCTGAGATTTTAATACGGTTTGAAATCCTGATCATTATTAATAGGTTAAATCGGGGGAATGATAAAGATGAGGGAATTACAGTGAATTGGCATGATAAAAAGAATATGAAATCTTATAATTTTACATCCGTAGGTTTGGGATATCGTGGTTCACAGACACGACGGAACATGTTGTGCTCAACAAGCTACTCATCCTCCAAACATACCCCAGTACTCGAACACCCAGTCCTGACATGAAAACTCCAGGACTCAAAGCCTCAAGGGGAAAGGCAAATAGGCAGATGATTAACTCAAAGATTGGAATCATACAAAATAATTGGATATGAACAGTGCCCAACAACGGATCAGGGAGCCAATCAAAGTTCAGACCCTAGCTCACTGGAGCAGGCCCTGGGATGAACCTAGCAACACACGCACACGCACACACACACACACACACACACACACACACCTTCATTAATCCTTTCAAAACTTTACCACCATGGAATGAATAACTGCCCATGCCATGACTTTCACACCATTTTAGAAATCTTTCAAAAGTCAACTCAACCGTGTTTTGGGCAGTGACCACCAACACCTGCAGTTGGGTTGCTTCCACCTTAACCGGGAGATTAAGTTCCATCATTTGGCCCAGCTAACAAGCGGGTTATCCCGCTGTTGATCTTAAGTGCATTGGATCAATACGTCCTCGCCATGGCCCCTCTTTCCCTTCTCCTCCACATCTGCTGTTTTCTTTTGCCTTTTTTCCCGGTAAAACCCTTTCCACCCGAAGCGACTGAAACCGCCTGGCAGCAGCCCTGTCTCATCTGCATTTTAGCACACTCACTGTCTGCTCTGGAAGCCGGTCCACACCCTCAGACAGAAGGAAGACACAACCAACCAACCAACCACCACCACCTCGGCGGCCACGGCAGCAGCGCGTCACCCGGCCTGCTAAAGGATCCCAGACAGGATCAATAGCGAGACAGTGCTGTGGCGGGGGTTCAATCCACTCGGTGCCGTCTCATCCCTCCGGCCAGAAACATCAGAGGCGGGATCCTGGCACCGGCCTGGAGGCAGGCGGTCTGGGGATGCAGATGGAGCAGAGTGGGGTGTATTTTCTGTTCTTTATCTGCAGGACAGATGCCCAGATATACACAAACGGCTCTGATTCAGGTCTATCTTTAAGTGCTGACCTGCGCCTTGCAAAAACCTGCATCATAGAAAGTGTCTGAAATGGGGGGGAGATAAAATGCGCAATGGAGAGAGCGATAGGCATGGTGTGCGTGCGTGCGTGCGTGCGTGCGTGCGTGCGTGCGTGCGTGCGTGCGTGCGTATATATACACTATTCGCTAGTGTGAGTTTCTTGGATGTTTATGCAAGCAGGTAGCGTATCGTTACCGATAGTATCAAACTGCTTTCAGTGCATCTCTTCGACATGTTTCGCAAAAGGAGAAAGGTAGCTCTGGTTCCTCATAGGTATACTTTAACCTTTACATTTAATCACTAAACAATCTAGTGAAAGCCCTCTAGTTTGCAGTGTGCCCTACCTTGTAATTACAGGATGACCATTAGAAAGATTCTCAAAATGATCCAAAATAACCTCTGGCAATCTTTCCTCAGTCCAACATCATCCCCTTCAAATGTCATTATGTCCATTGATTGTTGTTCCTCGGTGATACATGAGCAATCCCACACTCCACGTCACATTTGGCCCCACAACGCCAGCCCCTACTTGAGCACTCACGCTGGGTAAAAGCCTACGGTACACGCCATGGATCGAAAAATACGAACTTGTTAATTACGCTCCATTGCGCGGTGTGTGTGTGTGTGTGTGTGTGTGTGTGTGTGTGTGTGTGTGTGTGTGTGTGTGTGTGTGTGTGTGTGTGTGTGTGTGTGTGTGTGTGTGTGTGTGTGTGTGTGTGTGCTTATCATCCTTCTACATGGTAGAAAAGAACCCCAGCCAGCGCGCCGTGGTTCGAACAGGGACAGAGGGGAAAGCAGATGTAGTGGCGGTATTATGCGAGGGGATTACGCCAGACAAGTGGAGCCACGCCGCTCCCCTCTTGACAATAAACAGCCTCCGTTAGTCCCGAAGGACAAAACCACTGTGTGTTCTTCATCGCCTCCATCACCGACCTCCTCGTCGCCTCGTCCCCTTTCTCCTATCAAGCTTTCATTTCCAGCTGGTTTCCTTCCATGTCAAAACGCTGCCGTGGAAATGGAAGCCAAATAAAATAAAATAAATCGGCGCCGCGCTATTCACGGGTATACTGTCGGAAACTCTCGGAAAAACACTGAGCGACTTGTTAGCCAGAGAGGAGGAGGAGGAGGAGGAGGAGGTGGAGGAGGTGGAGAAGAACCATGTGGGGCCTGTAGGCATTCTCTGAGCCACTCTCTCCCACTGTCTGCGAGCGAACAAAAGGGGGGCAACTGAACCACAGGAGCTGCCAACACTGGCAGGTTTTGATGAGGTATGTCAGGGCAAACTGGGAGGACTTTTTGGTCTTCTTTCGTTCAGTTGGATATGTTTGGAAGGTCCCTTTGTGCCCGTCATTTGTCTCGGTTGGACGTGGCTGACAAGTGGGCCCAGTTTAATGCTAACATGACATCCTTGACCACCTGAATCTGACGGCTACTAGTTGCTCTACCAGCTACCAGCCCAAAAACATGGTGAATATATGAACTCTTAAATAATCCCCCAAAAAATATGTCTAATTTAAGCATAAATGCCCTTAGTTGCCGCTTTGTTAGTAGCTCAAGCATCACCATTTTGTTCGCTTTTTTTTGAAGGTCAGCCCCAATCTCAGACTAGTTGTCCCTAGATGGAGGATCCATTTCCCTTGTTCCTTCCCAAGGTGTCTACCCTCACGTTTTAGACAGCAATGTGTTGCCCTTCAGAGAGCTGAGGGTTAGGGTTTGTTACATATGGTGTTGGCAAGAGAAGCCCTTTGAGACTGTTACTGGGATTGAGAGCTAGACGAATACATTTCACTTGACGGAGAAAGGCTTCCTCTCTCCACCCCTCACAGAACTCCTCCTCCTCCTCCTCTTCCACCACCACCTCCTCCTGCTTCATCCACTAGCCTGCATGCCCCCCCCCCCCCCCCCCCTCCCTCTCCCTCCCCTCCCGGGTCCATTAGGCTGTCGCTCCACAGGCAGGAGTGACTGACATTTCCTCAGCCGCCCGGTGGACTGCTGAGGCTTGAAAGGAAATCCAGCGCTTTGACCCAAAACCACTCGTTTGGTTTCCTTCTCCCTCTCTCGTCCGTCAGAGGCCCCTTTGTGACAGTGTGTGCTGCCGTATTGGCTCCTTCCCCTAAAGCCTGCATGAATTTAACAACAGGATCCCCCGATACACTGAGACACAACACACCGAATGAGGCACGTCACAAGACCAGACAGGTGCAGACAATATAATTAGTCTGTTTGTATATACATGAGAGAGAGAGAGAGAGAGAGAGAGAGAGAGAGAGAGAGAGAGAGAGAGAGGAGAGAGAGAGAGAGAGAGAGGAGAGAGAGAGAGAGAGAGAGAGAGAGAGAGAGAGAGAGAGAGAGAGAGAGAGAGAGAGAGAGAGAGAGAGAGAGAGAGAGAGAGAGTTAGGAGAGCAAAAGTGCTGGGAAATTGAAGGGGGAAGTAGGAAGAGATAAAGAGAGTGAGAGGGAGGAATAGGTAGACAATGAGAGTGGTATAGGTACAGAGGGAGAAATAGAGGCACGGAGGGAGAGAAAACCCAGCAGGGACGTTTTCAAAATCGCATAGCCGCACCTGAAACATATTCCTGAAGGGGAAAATACCAGAGAGCGATCGTAAATAGAACACATAAAAAAACAAGATCACAGAGCATAATACTTGCAAATAAATTATATTACCGGCAGTTGGAGCCAAAAAGATTAAAAAGTGCTTGGCCACTAAAATAGGCTACTGCTTAGCACTCCATAACTATAAGGAACTATTAGAAACTTTTACCATTAGAAAAACAGGATCAAACACCAAGGGTATATACTGTTGGCTATAAATAAAGCAGTTGTTTTGAATGGAGAATATAAAATCCAACTAATGATCATCCTTGCTACATCAAACCCATCGCCAGGTAGTGTAGTGATTGAGGCTAGGTATAGCTTTATTAACGTGACAGTTTGATAGTTTGTTTTACTGACATTTTCTTTGGTGCCCTTGTATGATCTTTCGTTGTTAGCTTAGCATCAAAGTATCTTCTTTCCTTGTTGGCTTAGCATCATTGTATCTGCCTTTTCTGTTAGCTTAGCATCATTGTTTCTCCTTTTTTTAATAAGCTTAAATCATTGTATCTTCTTTCTCTGCGTTAGCATAATTTTCTGGGTTAGCCTAACATGGTTAAGGTAAACCACACACACACACACACACACACACACACCATTAGATCCATAGCAGGTGGGCATAGGTGACGTCCATGCGTCAGCAGAGACAGCTCTGATAAATAACAGGTGTCAGGAAGTCTCTTAGAGTGTGATGTGGAGTGTGTGTGTGTGTGTGTGTGTGTGTGTGTGTGTGTGTGTGTGTGTGTGTGTGTGTGTGTGTGTGTGTGTGTGTGTGTGTGTGTGTGTGTGTGTGTGTGTGTGTGTGTGTGTGTGTCTCTCAAGGGTCCTTTTTTTATAGGTTACAGGACAAGCTCAGCCAGTGCTATCCATTATAAATGACATCTGGTGTCACCAATACTGTTACTCTGCCCCTCTCTCTCATCTCCTGTCTCTATCTACGTTTTTTTTTTCTCCCAATCTCTCTCTCTCATCTCCTGTTTCTATATATATCTATCCATCTCACCATCTCTCTATTTACAGTATCTCCCCCTTTCTCCCTCATTATCTCCCATCTCACTGTCTCCCTACCTCCCTCTTTCTACATATAAATACACACCTCCCATTTCTCTCATTCTCTCTCTATCCTTCCCAAAATTATACATACAGTATATCTCCAAAAATCCATCCCAGCTCTCTGTGTCTCTATATCTCTCTCTCTGTAAAAAAAAATAAAAAAATAAAAAACTGAAATGCTGACGCCGTCTTGCATCAGCAGAACACACACACACACACACACACACACACACACACACACACACACACACACACACACACACACACACACACACACACACACACACACACACACACACACACACACACACACACACACACACACACACACACACACACACCCCTCTCTCTCTCTCTCTCTCCTCCTTCCCCCCTGGGGTGAGAAGCAGGATGACTCCCTAATTTTGATGAATCCCCGGAGAAGATTCCTGGGCGTAAGAGCCCTTGGTTGACCTCTGAGACTCCAAAGTCTTCTCTCCATTTCTCCCCCCCCTCTCTCTCACTCCCTCCCTCCCCCATCCTCCCTCTCCCTCCCTCCCAGAGTGTCATAAAGTATGTTGAAACATGGCTCTGCAATACTCAATCTCTTTCAATAATTGAAGATGCCTCTGTCCATACAGCCATCACCCTGTGGCACACTGGAAAATTTAGTTTTCTAAATTGTGTTGTCTGATACCTTGGGCGGAGATGTGCTATGATCCACCGTACATTAGCCTGATCATGTTATATTCCCATCATCTGTTACTGTCTTTACCTTTATCGTGTCTGTGGTCGTCATGCACAGCACTTGGTAACATCAATTAGAAACGCTGCTAGATATACATCAACTTCTTTATTATTCATATGTAGCATGATTGATAGTCCAACATGGTTGGGCGGATACAGATGTGAATGCAGGTGTTTACACCACCAGAGCTACGTAACGCATCAGGCAGGCCCGATTACAATATTTCAAGCTTTGAATATTCGTTCAGGTTTCTGAACGAGTGTGAATATTCCGAGAGAAAAAGTCAAGTCCTATTATGAGAGAAGGCCCATTTTAAAACGATCACAAAGCAAATAGATGGTTTGAATATTGTGCAAAGATTTGGGTCAATTGTAGGCAGGACTGTCGCTATTCACAAAAAGGGAAATCGCACAAAACGGACAGACGGATCGCAATAAAATGAAAAAACATTGCGAGCCGTTCTATTCCGTTTATGAAATAACCAAACGGTTATTCTTAGTTGGTCGAGCCTTTCGTGTCTTTGGCCTTGTTTGAACATTGAAGTAGCTTTCTAAATGTGTTTGTTTTTAAAACCCTTCTAAAAACCGTTAGCCCCCCGCCCTCAACAGCCTCTTGTTTATATGGCCACCACAGAGCAGGGGGAGTAAACACTAACTATTACTACAAGCGCACAGTTTAATGGATGCCTTATGCACTTGCATGTATTATTTTATTTTGCCCCTATTTTGCACCTTGCACCAGATCGTGGACCTGGATTATCAGCGGGATATTCGGACGAATGTAACCAAACCTTCTACCTACTGTGCGCAAATATGCCCAGGAATTAAAAAATAATAACATAATTAAGCCCCCTAAGTATTCTAATAATGAATTGAGATTGGCCTACCGACATGACAAACGTTGGAATAATTGAGCTCGGCGCTAGCCAGCAGGCTGGTAAACGGTCTGTATCTATACGTACGTGTCTGTCAGGGTGTGTGTACTTAGGCGCCGCGTGACACATTGACTGATGGGTGAGTGGGTTCACACTGTCGTCCCATCAGGCTTAAGAGGGCCTCACTGTTAGCCCACCACCACAGGTCCCTGACCTATATGTAGACCCCCTCCCATCGCCCCCCCCCCCACTGGAACCGCCAGGGTGGGAGTGATTTATGAGCTGGGATTTATCAACAGACAGTCACAGGACCGGGGCTGTGTTCGCCTTTGACAACCAATACAGCAAATACGTACAGTCATGGATACAGAGTGGTAGTGAGTATGCTATATATACATATATATATGTACACACGTAAATATTCAATTTGGTAGACAGATTTTTCCATAACAATGCTGCAATGGCAGCATTGACAAGCATGAGTGGCTTTTCAGACCCAAACCATGGAAGTGTCAATGCCTTGCTTTACAAAAGGTGCTTCACATTATCCCAACTGTGTGTGTGTGAGTGAGTGAGTGAGTGAGTGAGTGAGTGAGTGAGTGAGTGAGTGAGTGAGTGAGTGAGTGAGTGAGTGAGTGAGTGAGTGAGTGAGTGAGTGAGTGAGTGAGTGAGTGAGTGAGTGAGTGAGTGAGTGAGTGAGTGAGTGAGAGAGTGTCAGACAGAGACAGCGAGAGAGAGAGGGTGAGTCAGCGACAGAGAGAGGGTGAGACGGTAGGTGAGAGAGCGAGAGGGGTCCGAGTGCGGAGGATAACTGCCGGGATTGAACGTGTTAAATCTCCAGGTGAGAAAGAACAGCTGACTCATAGATTTTTCCAGCAGCGCCTGATTCCATTCAACATCAGATCGTGGACAAAGGTAATAGGATCGAAAACCTCCAGCCAGGCCGCCCTTCACACACACAGAGCCCGCCGAAACCCAGCAGGAGGGGGGGGTATGGCAGGCCAGGGACACTAAGGGATTGAGGGGGGCAGTGTCAATGAAAAGCGAGGTGAGATAAAGAGTAAAACATTGAGAGAGAGAGAGGGACTAAGAGAGTGAGGGAGAGACAAAGAGTGTGCAATAGAGAGCGCAACAGCGAGATATAGAGGTGGAGAGAGGGGCGTTTTGGAAAATCCAGAACTCAAAGGATTTGTCCGGTTTGCTTTGACCCCAGGTTGACTGTTAACATTGTCTACGTCTGTCCTTTTTGTTCAAACCACCCCCTCTCGCAATGTATGCGCCTGAAATGTGGCAGTTGGCCATCCATTGACATCCATCATATTCCAAACAAGTGTTTATTAGCAACCAGAGGTGTATCTTTGTTTAGTCTAACACAAGTAAGCGCATGTTAACTGCCCTGGCTGGGTGGTTTTTGTCCAATAGTGCCCACAAACTAATGAATCAGATAAGTTTGAAACAGCCCTCCTCATTCAGACGAAATTGGCAATAAGAATTCTGATAAAATTGTTTCAAGTGGGACACAAAAATAATATAATCAAATATCGATTTTATTGTTTTAATTCCTTCTATTTCTTTTTTTTATCCCATTGAAAGGCGTTACTACTCACAGACAAAAAACATGCATACTATTATACAGAAAATACATAGGTCTTCTAGGCTACTACACGCCATGCTAACTACGCAATTTGTTTATAACTTCTGATCATTTCACTTATTTACCAGAACTACAGAAAACTTCTTAAGAGTCAACTCAAGATCCTTTTATGAATGTGGGCCGCATGCACACTTATCCGTATGCCTTCTGTTGTGGGAAGAGAGACAGACACGAACTTCTCCGTGTGAACCAGTCCCCTATCACCCAAGACATGTTCTACCACTCAATGCTGCGACTAACACACCAACTCAGACAGACTCAGCCTGAGAGTGGAGGAGGAGGTGACACTTTCCCCCTCATCGGAAGACAGACAGACGGCCATCTGGGGAAATACTGGCTAGTAGTGAGCGAGAACGTGAGACGGTCAAGGTTCGTTTGGAGTTTCATATTTTTTATTATCAATTTAACCTAGTCTGGCGGCGGGTAGTTCAGTCAGTCAGGATCAATAAATAGCGAGGATAATGGGGAATACGATTTGAAAAACTAATGAATAATCACAATCAATCAATCAATTAGGGTGACCACCCACGTAATCTATCGGCCAATCAGTACAACCGGTCGGCCAATCAATCAAGGCTGCTCATTCATTCTACCGGTCAATGCATCTTGATTCACCAGCAGATTGGCCTGGAACAGCGTGACACAGTTACACAACATTTGATGTTACAGTTCATGCGGTTCACTGTCTGCGGTGTGGTTGAACACAAACACATGCGCCACTGGGACTGTATCAGCTAAGGGGCTGCATGTACACACAGTGACTGTCACTATCCCCGGATACTGGAATAAATCGAGTGTACGCTGCACAAATATTTATAGGAAAGCCTCTCCATGTGTCTTGATTTGCTGTCTATTGTGTGCGCACTTGTTTGCCACCCCACTATATCTATATGGTCCTTGTTGTGCCAAAGTGATAGATCATACACGGTGTTCAATATGTACCGTACAACTCTCTCGCTCTCATATATTACCAACAATTCTCTCTATCAGTGGATCTGTGCGCCTTTGGGGTGTTGGGAGTGAGGGGGGGAGTGTGGTTGCAGGGGCAGAACGATGCACCGGCAAACAGAGTGATCCTTATTTAGATTTTCTCGTGCGCAAACTCTCCGTCCGGAGCGAGCGCTGGCGCGGGCGACTGAGCGCCCGTTAGCTGCGGCGGAGGCGGCGGCGGCTCTTATCTGCCGGCCCCTCCCCCGGCGAATAACCGGGAGATGGAGAAGAAGATTCACCGTTGAATCATTCTGTCAGAGTGTGTGCCTGCCTGTGTGTGTCTTTGTGAGTGTGTTACTGCGTGCGCGCGCGCGTGTGTATCTTTAAGTGTATGTGACTTTTTGTGTGCGTGTGTCATTTTTGGTGTGCGTGTCTTTTTGTGTGCGTGCGTGCGTGCGTGTGCATAATTGTGTTTACCGATAGAAGGGGAAGTCTTTCATGTGGACGAGATAAGTGGGTGATTTGTGGAACGTTCCGTTGGCCCTCTCCCCCTCTCCGTTCCAGTCCATCGGTCTGTCCTCTCTCTCCCAGGTCTGGTCTCTCTCTATGGCTCGCTCTCTCTTTAGCGACACAGTCCACTGCCTCGCCGCCACCACTGCTCTCTCCATCTATTCTTCCCCATCTGACCCCTGATTCTCTCGCTCTCTCAATCTCTCTGTTATGAATGCTGATGCTAGACTAAACGTCAGGGTTATGATGAAGGAAGACTGTTGGTAATGGCTTTCTGCCTTGCACTCGCTCTCTCTGTGTGCGTGTGCGTGCGTGCGTGCGCGCGTGCGTGCGTGCGTGTGTATATTTAGCTGTGTGCGTACAACTATCCATTCTTCCTATCCTTGCAGCAACAGCAAACAACAAACACTCAATGATGAAAACTAGTTATTAAGACGAAACTCCTCTATTGAGAGAGTTCCCCCCTTCTATTTCCAACACATACAAACACCCCCTGCGGAAAGACGTTGAGTCTAATGCCGCCTTAATAAACCGTTGTGTAGCTCGAGATATGCGAGCTGTCAGTTTGTTTATGAGCGCCGTGCCGCCATGGAGACGAAGTGACAGCCGCGGCTCCCCGAGGGGGACCGCAGTGTCATCGCCGTGGAGACCAAAGGACAAAGTCAAGAGGAACTCGGCGGAATACCAAGAGGCGCGGTAATAACGGCACGCGAACGCGCCGCCTGTCATAGAACACGAAACCTCGCACGCTGCATCGGCCGATGCATGCCCGCGCAGAGAGATGTATGTCGATGTGTCGCGGTCACGAATGGTGGCGTCGCTGTTCTCTCTCCTGGTTGTCGTGGTGAGCGTCGCCTTAGCGAGCTGCACAGCTAGCTAGCAGTGTATTTATTTACACATGTTTATGCTTTGATAGGGATTCACAGGGACTTTATATGAAAACCCAATGAAGCTGGTATTGTTAACTCGGGCATCGCCAAGTCTAGTGAGCACCACAGACATAAACACGAGATACCCCGTGGTTCGCAAGCCTGGTTTTTAATCTGTGAAACGGCCTGCGATTCAAAGCGTCTCTCTCCAACACCTCCGGATATGAAAGTGGTTTAGAGAGAGAGAGAGAGACGAGCATCAAACCCAGGTCCCTACCCAGCAGCGTGTTCACCTTTGTGGGGAGCGCACTAACAGTCTGAGCCATGGCCCCCTCTCTGCTTCATTCCTCAAGCCAAGACAGTGTTGTAAACCGGTGGGCATGCTGAGCCAAGGGAGGTGGACGTCTCCCTCCTAGCCCCTCTAAAGGTGATTTACCTAGTTGTTCCGCGGACTGCTGGGCCACGCTCCAGAAATAAGTGCGCAGGGATTTCCGCATCACTGGTGCGTTCATTAATTAGAGTTGTTTATATTCTGCTCTGCCGCTAGAGTAAATACAGGAAGCTGGGGGTTGTCCTGGTGTCCTCTCCTCGTGACAACATGCTCGCTAATTCGCATTTTTCATACAAGCCGAGAAAACAGTTACAAAAATAGCACCAAACCGGGTGTTCTTTAAGACGCGTGTCGGATTAAAAAAAAGGTGCGAACAATTTCATTTATTACCAAGGCAACTGCTTGATTTATGCAATCGATGGCGCAGTGATACAATCAAAGACTGTGATTCCCCCCGTCCCCCGTTGTGTTTGATCCCCCGGAGAGAGCAGACAGTTGGCTTGGAAGGAAGGTGTTGGGGTTGGTGGAGGTGGTGGTGGTGGTGGGGGTGGCGGCGGTGGTAGGGTGAAATGAATGGAGATGAAAGCAGGAAAACAAGACTCCTTGCCAGGGCCGTGTGCATAGGGAATACCGGCTGAGCTGTGGCTTTGATCACCAAGGCGGGGAGTTAGAGGGTTTAGACACCACGTCGAGGTCCTCCATCCAAGCTGCGCGTGTGTGTCCGTGTTTGTTTGGATGCGGGCACGTAGCCGTGACACCTCTCACCCGGACACTTCTCAGGCATACAAATCGCAACGAGTTGGACCACATAGGGGTGCACAGGATAGTCTAGGGGTGGTTCGACTCTCATGCGGAGATTTTCAAGGTTTGAACCCCGACGTCTGCGGTCCACTTGTAGGCATCCTTGAGCGAGTCGCCCTGACTCCGTCTGCTGCTTCAGGAGATACTCCCTGCGAGGACATTTGCATAGAAGCGCCTGCTAAATGACTAAATAGTAAAACAGATGAGGGAAAGGAACGTCTTTTCATGCTTGCGTTGTCGTCGCGTGTCTTCCCGCTCTCAGGGCCATTCACATGTTGCTGGCATGCAGCTTTGCTTCCCTGCCAGGTCCACTCACATCAAAGCAGTGCCGGCCTTGTCCCGACTATCTGAAGCCAGTATCCATGGCCCCCCAGCCCATGATTCCTCTGACCATCCACCAGGGGCAAAAGAGAGGAATGTACATACCTTCATAAATAAATGACGCTACTTCGGGCGGGGAATCCTAGAGTGAGGCGTGGCGATGTGGCGTGTCGCTGTTTACGTGGTGTGTGGGAGGCCATGCCCCTTCTAGGGAGTTTGCCAAGTGTGAAACAACGCGAGAGGGCCCCGGAGCCTTGCTGTTACTCGGAGATCGGAGCAGTTGGGACGCGCACGTCCAGGTCTCCTCCTAAACCCGAACCATAACTGCTATTGGTAATAGCTGCCGAGACTGACATTTTTCATTTCATTCGGCGTTAGTTCCCTCCCTATTTTTACCCCTTTGCTAATTAGCATGCGCTTGCTCCTCCCTTCAATACAGAAAAAAACTCCTTCAGTGATTAATTCACAGCGTTGGTAAGTGTCAGCAGTGCACTGCGGTGGAGTCATGGAAAAGGAAAAAAAAGAGGAAAAACTGTCAATGGCCTTTGAGTGATTAGCCCGCACTTAGCTATTGAAGTTTATGGACCAGTATGGTACCTGGTTGCTAGTTCAAGACCCGGCCACAAACCGTTTGTCAATTACATTAACTAGAGTGAAGTTGTTGGCTTTGTTGAGGTTAAATCGTACATTAAGAACGATACTTACTCTATTACGAACAAAGACTTTCAAGACTGCCACTGAAAACGACGGAAAATAATCTGGCTAATTGAGGGAATTGAAAAGCAAGGAACAGCGCATAACCAAACATTGTCTGCATGTTTCAGAAGTAGGAGAATCTACGGGTGCTTTCCATGTTGTCATAATAATACAGATGTTTGAGGTGATATCGCTGAAATTCATAAAGAGGGTTGATTTCACAGTAAATGCAATCTGTAAGTGATTTCCCCCACAATATTAATGAACCGAACACAGACACACTGCCAGCATCACAGCTGCAATCACTGTGCAAAATAAATGATAATGTTATCAAGGACCCCATTACTGTGCTTCCAGTCTCTCTGTCCAAACCAAATCAAAGTAGAAGCACAAGGAAGGCATATGTCTGTGTGTGTATGCATGTGTGTTTCTGTTTGTATGTGTGTGTGCTTCAGTGTGTATGTGTCTGTGCTTGTGGGTGGCGCATACCTAAATATGCGTGCGTGCGTGTGTCTCAATGTGTGTATGTGTGTGTATGCCTAAATGTGTGCATGTGTGTGTGTGTGTGTGTGTGTGTGTGTGTGTGCCTCAGTCCCGAGCGTGCGTGCGTGTTTGTTTGTGTGTGTGAGAATCCATGCTTGTGCTGAATGGGGCAATGCTTCAAATCAGCAGAAAAGGAATCGAGTAGCAATTTATCCTCCTGCTTGACGAAGCAGTGATGTAAGGCCTGAGAGTGGCTCAAGACCATTTCACTCTCCAAGCTACTCCAAGACATTTTGGTTTGCACTGTTAATTAGCATGTGAAAAAAAGGGCTCAATGCTGCAGTTGTCTTTTATGACAAAAGCAGTATGTTAATGCATGGCCTTGCCAACATATTAGCTTACTAATTTCTAGAATATTAGCTCGCTAAACTCGCTAAACCCAAGCAAACCATTGGTATTCATACTGTGGCCTTGTCTTCAGACAAAATAGTTCAGCTAATGTGTTTGTTATTTATTGAACATTGTACATTTGACGAAAGCATTGACAACATAGTTAGTCAAATTGCTTTTCGGTTTAATTAACAAAAAGTTAACAAAAAGGAGAATAGCGGATCACATTAGATGCCAGGGAAACTATTAAATATAACCATATATAAATGAGAACAAAGATCTCTATTTAAAGAGCAGTGATTTTCTTGCGGCAACAGTTGAAGCGGTGCGCTCGGATAATGAAAACGCTCCCTAGTAGCGTAGTGAATAACACATGAACCCCGAAACAAAGAAACCAAATCATCCCACCTGATTAAACGCTTGTATGGCTCGGGAAACATTTCCCATGCGCGCACACACACACACACACACACACACACACACACACACACACACACACACACACACACACACACACACACACACACACACACACACACACACACACACACACACACACACACACACACACACAGAGAGAGAAAAAGTGCCTCAATTCATCTGCCTCCATTGTACACGCATGAAAATAGCTGAACAAGCAAAAGGCAGTGGGAGGGAATGCATTACTTTTCTTCAACGTAAGACCACTGATTCATATGTGAAATGTGCATAGGTAGCTACATGGAGAGGGGCGGGGATGGGGGGGGTATCATACATGAACCTTGGCGTTCTCCTACTTGTTCGGCATCGAAGCACACTCAACCCTCCTCCTCACCACTAATATCGCACACACACCCATTGATTACATTTCAGCTGCAGCAGGTTGGGACTCAGCGACACTCAAGACTTCCCGTAGAGCTCATTCGCATTCCCGTGAAATATTACCCCTGCAAGTCATCGGGAATTCTAATAACACAGGTCACAGAGAAGAGTTGCTTGCCACGCGTGTGCAGCGGGTTTTCATGGGCACATGCAATGATTACGTTATGGAGGAAACACAACACAGAACAGACAGAGGGATCAACATCTGATGTTGCAGTGCACCTAGTATGGGCTCGTATTACTTATTTTGGATAACTGATATCGGTGCATCCCTGAGTAAACTATTATAGAAATGGAAATTTGATAATTCTATTTGTGATCCTTGTCATTTTTTCAACAGAAAAATTGCACTTTCTTGCGTGCTTGGTATACGTCCCGAATAATTTGCCCTAGTTCCTGTGTTCACTAGTGGCATTTGTTTCCTGTTTTGGGGGAGAAAACAGACGGTGCTGTATAGAAGATGATTCCCCTCACATCTCACTAAAACATTATCCTCAGGTACAATACCGCAAACAGCTGCCAGTCCAAGCGGGCCTCTAGTGCTGGTTTTAAACGCTCAGCAGGGCACCAGATTATACATAAAGTCTGAGAAGATGTAAAGTGTTTGACAGTGTGCTGGCACAGACTGCTGTCATAACTGTAACTCAGAGACAGACAGTTGTATCCCTGGCAAAGCAGCAAAGAGATAATATAATATATATATCAGCGCATGTATGCGTGTGTGCATATATGCGTGCGGGTCTTCTTGTGTTTGTGTGTGCGTCCATGAACAGCATCCAGCATGAGACATGCTGCCTCTGTGAATTAATTGACTGGGAATAAAATAAATGAAGAATGACTTAAGTGCGTTAATCAGACTTAGAGTAACGCTTTAGGCGCGAGGGAGAAAGAATGGCGTGCAGAGGAAGTGTGATTATGGATCTACAACCTTAGAAGGGTGACAGCTGGGACCGCGAACGAGGCTGAGTTCTGTGGGTTTTATATCATGTGGTTTATATGGACTACAGCTGGAGGCTGGATGGCTTATGTGTGGCAGGGACCCGGCACAGCGTCGCAAGAGACCAGAGACGGTAGAGGACAGCACGGGGGTTATGGAGAGAGGGAGGCCGACCAGCCAGTTTATGGCTCTGGTGAGATTGGTACCCTGGAATCAATAAAAGGGAGGATTTTCTTTTTTTAATGTGGAATTTCTGGGTCATTTTCATACAGTCACCGGTTTTTACCGAAGAAAAGCAAATGCATGAGCATTTTTTGGTTTGAGATTTTGTTTACCTTCACCGTGACTTGTCGCCTGCTGGTTCTCTGGAGACGACGGGAAGACATTTTTGAATAGTATATCTAGTAAGAGCATAAACGATTCAATTGAATGAAGAAATACTGAGCATATAAATTTCATTCCCTGCTAACGAGACATTTGTTTATTTTCTAAAAAATGTTTGTCTGTCGAGTGTTGTACATCCTTGTACAAAAAATGATTTGTGACAGTTCTTTTTAAAAATCTAAATAATCTCGCTATGATGATGCAGAACTATGATGGAGTGTGCACAATAACCCCAGCTTTGCTCACATTCAAACCCCTTTTCCCAAATATCTAAAATCAATGAATCAAGCACCATATCAAATTGTGATGACGAAACAAAATAAAACAAAATATTCACAGATCCAATGCAATCTATCCAATCCATGCGTCCCAGTGATACTGCATTATTGGTAAGGCAAAGCAGAGTTACTCCAATGGGTTTGATTTCCTGAGCAGACTGCCTGCCTACTCAGCTCCCGTTAGTGGACACAATACAACATACACTCAATGTGTAATTGTACCATGGATGACCTCAGATATGGAGGCTCCTGCACTACACTGTTGTGTCCCACATCTACCATCCACAGCGGCCCCTAATCCGATAAGTTGGGCCCGTTGTACACTCCCTGAAAAAGACCACACAGGACAACCCGCTCTATGAAATCGCTCGGTAATAGATGGACAGAGGGGACAGTGCTCGGGCGTCTCGCCGTCTGATTGGGGATATTACCGCGTTATTTTTTACATTTACGCGTAAAAGCAGAAGCTTTTTTTTTTTTCAAAGCGACTTACAACCCTTCATACATATTCACATACCGACAACGGAGTCAACCGCGCAAGGTTGACAGCCAGCTTTTCAAAGGGAGTTTAGGGTTAGATGTCAACCCAAATCACAAGTATTTCTGTAGTATATAGCTTTCTGTGTATAGTACACAAACGGTTGACAGAAATGCACGCTCACTTCAAGATAAATTAGATGCTTGTCAGAAATTCCTATAAATGAACTGAATCATGCTCAACTGTGATTTTCTGTTCACTTGATCTTTTCACAAATGCACACGACGTACGTAATCCCGTAATAACTCAGTGACCTTGGGGCCCAACTCTCCAAAAGGATTGAATCCTTGTTGAAGGTTGTTTTACCAGCGTTCTGTTTTTATAACGGCGATTGTGATGAAGGTTATTTTTTTAGGTGCACATCATGGCCTTACAATTGCCATTCAAGAGAGGATGTTGAAATGCAACACTAATTCAGTATCAACCTTTAAGCATTCGGATAATAACGGCACTGATCGCAACTTTAAAGCTAAATCTGAAAGCGCTCTCGTGCTTTGCAAGTCCTGGCTGCGTTTTTTCAACTAGATCTTCCGTTAGGGGTAGGTTAGCCTCTTGGATTGCTCTTGTTTACCCCAGTCAATGATGTGAAAACATCCCTGTTATTATGATTATCATTATCATTCTAATGCACCATTTCCGGCCTGTGTAAGAGTCTCCTGCCTAAAAGCATTTCGTGATTTCCTCATTACCTCCTTAAATTATATTTGGTTTGTGGATTGTTATGGGATTTATTTCTGCACGGACCTTGCATACAATTGCTCGTGAGCGTGTGAATATTTCTCTAAACAGATTCCGAGCACTCACAAGAAGCGCTAAACCTTCATAAACATGCCCGCACAAAACCATAGCAAGAGTGGAACATTATTACTATTTTCTATTCGGTCATTTAGCAGATGCTTTTATCCGGAGCACTTTGGCTAGTGAATCCATACATGTGATTAAGGAGGCGCTTGTAAGGGGGTAGGCATCTTGCTCAAAGGAGGTGGTCTGAGGAAATTGGAGCTCAAACCCAGAACCTGCCGGTTGGGAGTCTAACAACCCAGCCACACCATACTTCCACTGATTGAATACAAGCAAACGAAAAAGTAGGATTCAACCAGATTCATCTGAGACAAGCCAGGGCAGTTGAGGTGTGACTATTGACCGGCATTGGCGTGTGAATGATCTGACCCCATTGATCCCACCTCTGTCCACTCGTGCTGAGCACAATAAATACCTGGGCTGTCCCTGAACATCGACCAGCACTAACCGCCCCATCATTACAAGCAGTGTCCGCACTATCTGAGAACCGGAAAGGAGGGGCAGAAAGATGGTCTGAACACATAGTAGGGACGCAAGTGTTGATACTGACCTTAATCCCTAATTTCACTGATTTAGTGGACATTTTGAGATTCAAATCGAATGATCCGGGGTGCTGTCCATTATGCGGTAGCTTCTGACTTAGAACTGCTCGGGTTTCTTGTTAAAAACATTGTCTGGCTTCTACACTCGCATCACCATCACTACTTCGGAACACAGCTTAACAGACCAGTTCATTATCAGCAGTTGCCCCGTTCACTGTGACCGTTCAATTCCTTTGTGTTCTCTTGCTGGGTAATTCTCTGTATTTAGACACTGCCATTCTCACTCTAATTGCACGTTTCCCGCCTCACCATCGCACTCAAGAGATTAAGCTCATTTTGGTTTCCTTTTTCCCGCAAGCTATAATCCACGTCAACCCTGAGGTTTTTAAACAACACCCTCCCAGCCATTCATCTTCCCATTCTCTGCAGATCTCCAGAACTCAAGAGTCCCACGGCGGTTAGTCACCGCACAGAAAGGGCAATCCCCCGCAGCACCCGATGCGTCGCGGCACGTCCGTTCCTCAGGGGGGGGGGGGGGGGATGATTCAAATCGCTGTAATGGTCGCTACGCGCTTCGCTAAGCGTGCCTCCGAGGAACCCATTGGGTGGCGGAAGCCATTGACCCCTCTTCTCCCCTCTCTGCCCTCCCCCCCCGCTGCGGCAGATGTGCTCGCAAGGGGCGCCGGCGGCAGCCTGCGTTTACGGTTAGGCGGCGTTGGGTAACTGATTCGGCCGTGCGTGCACACAATCATGAATAACGCCAAACAAGACTGCTTACATTGACACGCGGGTCTCCGCCCTCAGAGAAGGAGGGCCCTGGGAGCCCGATGTGATTGCCCACGGAGAAGGGCCCTCGAATTAACCCTAAATGACTCTCCGACTGTACATCAGCGGTGCCTCCGAGCAGAATCCATGCCTTCGGTTTGAATGTGGGAAGAATGGAGAGTACTTGCTGGGTTTACGCTGCAGGATATCAGACACAACGCCAAGCACGTCTCCGCACAGCCCTGGGTGGATGAAAAGGGGCCAGGGAGAAGTCACAGGTCCAATGGTGATTGGCTCTGACTGAGTCAACTGGGGAGCGGAACCTATGACCCACTGCTAGTGTTTGGGTCGTGCCCTACCCTTTGTGCTACAAGGGGTTGAGGGAACGGCTCCAACGAATGTCAGTGTTGCTGATTTAGTCGGAATGAGATTGGGGTTGTACAGTGGAGACCCGCTGTCAATGTTAGGGCATGAACTTTGTACCCCCCCCCCCCTCCTCACTGTGGTAATGTACAAACAGAGAAATACACTTTTTCGGTTTGTGCGTAGGTATCAATCATTCACTTGGTTATTGTTTGGGCTGTCCAATAGAAAAGGTGTGTATACCTTATGCTAGGTTCTCTAAAAAATGACTTGTCCTTTAAGCATGACTAAGGAATTGAAAATAAAGTGTTTAATTTTCTCTAAATATCTCACAAAATGCTAAATATCTGCATCAACACTTCATCTCTTTATTCCTAGTGGAACAATAAATAGATAATGCAATAAAATCTGCAGTATGCTAGTTACTCTAAAACATTACTTATCCTTTGAGCATGACTAAGGAAGTGAAAATAATATGTTCAGTTTCTCTAAACATCTCACAAAATGCTAAACATCTGCATCAAGACTTAATCTCTATATTTCTGGAGGAACAATCAGAAGATAATGTAATTCAATTGGCCTTCAACATTCGCAGTGTTGAAACACTTCAGTAAAAGCCTGAGTCTGGGAAATCCAATGTTTAATAATGGCCCAGAGTCTCACATGTAATAATTCGCTCTTTGGTCACATCGTTCTTTGATCATCGCCATTTCTTTTCCAATCCCAATCCCCCCACTTTACATGCGATTAAAATAAAAAGCCTTTCACGTCGCCTCATTGGCATTCACCTGCACCGCACTGACTCAGCTAAATTCACTTTTATTCCTGCCCCGTACCCTTTAGTCCGTCCACATTAGAATAATGTAATCTGGTTTCATACCTTTCCCCCCCCCCCCCCCCGTCGGCTGCACGTCACATCGGCTCTTAGTTACATTCTGCTGTCCGGGCTCTCCCTTTGTCTTGGACCAGTTCTCCGCCGCCTCGCACCGAAGACAAATTATTACCTCTACGCCCGGTACAAGAAAAAGCAATTGCTTTAATGTCAAACCCTATTCGAAGTAGCTCTTTTTCCGCCCGTTTATTATGGTCTTTTTACTTAAAGATGTAGCTGGCCCTGGGCCCTGGCCCCCCTGCGGATCCATAGCGGGTCTGCGGAGGGCTATTGGACCCTGAAGCGGCAGGAGGCATTGCTGTAAAAGAGACATCACACACCAGGTGTGTCCTCGCCCACTCCAGTGCTAGCCGCTCGCGCATGCTGAAGCAGGGTTGGAACGCCTAGTTCCTCATTTTCAAAAGCTATCAATATGGAAATATCAATCAATCCCCACCACCACCACCACCACCAACACTACCACCACCAGCGACCACGCGCCTTACGCATGCATAACAACAACGAAAAAGGTCGCTTTATATTTCAATAAGTCAATCTCATGTTGATGATCCCCTGGTCTCACTATAACTAGCTCTGGCGTATTGAATACCTCCTGCATGGAGCTCCTCCAGCCTCCTTGGCAATGTTCTCGTTTTTTAGAAACAGAGGCCAGGCACAGGCAGACCGGTGCTAAATCCGACCCTTCCCCCTGAAGTATATATTCCAATCTATAAAGCTATAGGGGACCCTTTTTTTAAAGCCACATCCAATGAGAAAGGGGAACTGGGGCACTGTCGACCGAGGTGAGGTTCCTGAAAGCCCCTGGGGTCTTTTATTTTTACCTCCCAACCCTCGGCTGCCAATAAAAGCGCCGGAAGGCTTATGGGACAGATCCGATGCCTTGCCCGCCCGCATTAGCCCGGGGGATGGTGGAGGCGAGGCACCGAGGCAGATTGGACTGAAAGTCAACAAGCCAACAGTAATTACATGTGCACCCCCTAACCCCCCCCAGCCCCGACTCTCTCCAAAAGACCCGGCTGACCTTGTGTTTGATGACGGGGGGGTCAGGAGTGATCTGGGGTCCGCTCCATTGACTGGTTTTGCTGCCTGGTTTCAGTGGTTTGCGAGTGGTTGGTGTTGGGTGTCCTCTGTTTGCACGTGAAGAAGGGCTTTGCAGTGAGGCGACAAGTTATCGTGATAACAGAACGCTCATGTTTTGATTTGATTAAGTATAGACAAACACAGGACTGTAATAAGTAACGTATTTACACTAAGAACTGGCAAAATCGACAGGAGGTAGTCTTTATCTTTATACACATTACAAGTATAGTGATTTATTCGCCGGAATGTAATTGGAAACATTATTGACAGTCGATGTTAACAATATTGACCGTAATAGGTCATTATACAGATATTATAACAAATGATAATCTATATTCAGTTTTATATCTTTAATTTAGAAAATATGTCAATACAAACGAATATATACAAAATATCAATTTTATCCCATGTGAACACTTTAGCAACGCAGATGGTTGGGAAAACCCATCCTAGCTATATCTATCAGTGAGCCCTTCACTGAGTACCTTATGTAGAGCTAATATTGAAACCACCAACAAGACTGGCCTGCCACCACTATCAGATAACACTGTAAAATAATATCTATACTGAAAAGCTCCAGACACTGTGACACTATTGAGATACAGTATATGCTACCCTTCAACTATTTCATGTACTGTTAGAATCACCAACTGAACTAGTAAACCATCAGTAACCGCTTATATGTACCATCCATAATATACAAAATAATCTGAATCTATAATGTCGCCGTCTGTAAAACCATTTTCCTCTGTGCAAGTCTGGGTAGTTTGCTTGATTCCATTTCCTCTGCCGAAATGAAATTTCCCAGGGGGTTTATTGAGATCCCCTAATTGAATCTAATCCGATTCATCATCGCTCCAAGAATAAATGTCACATTTATTAAATGGCAGCCATCTAGCATTTGCATCTTTTCCTATCTCCCACCCCTCTTTCAGTCACGCTCCCTCCCGCTCGTTCTCTCTCTCTCCCTCCATTCACAGTCAAGAGCCTTGCTTCTCTATGGAACGAAAGATATCTCTCTCTCACCCTATCCTACCCACAGCACCTGCCACAGATCCAGATCTGTCCAAGATGACAGATAATGTAAATAAATATGAGGTGGACATGAACACGATATCCGCCCTCGCCTCTGGTATAATTGTGTATTGATTCTAAGCAATGGGATGTCTTTGTTGTAGTTTATAATGAAGACCACAGCACCGCACTTTCCCTCCAGTACGGCGCTGTCTTGGGAAGCTACGCTGAGGGTAGCATTACCGCGGCTAGCCGGGGGAGAAGCTATCTTTAGCATAGCCTCGCCAGTAATAAAATTAAATTAAATAATTTCCCTCTGGGATTATTAAAGTATTTATCTATCTATCTATCTATCTATCTATCTATCTATCAGTAGTTCACAAGTGGGCCCTGACAGAACAGTTGGAGTGGGATTACTTGTTGCTCGGTGGGTGTGTGAACCTGTAATTAAAAATTTACAGAGGCTGTCTTGCATGATCGTGGGGATTCTCTGCATTCTTCCCAGCATGTAGATTAGGCACAACTCGCTTTCAGACAGAATTTTTTTATTTTTATATAAAGATTTGGAATCTGCTAACAGGTACCACTTAGATCACACATGGAGTGTCAATCATCACAGCGGCAGGATAACAGCAATTAGCCTGGAAACCCTTCTTTACTTCGCAGTGTAGGAAAAAAGCAGTAGTCGTTCACTGCTGCTGAAATATATAGGAAATATACAGTCCATGTTTTTTTTATGTTTGTGCTATTTTTACTTTCCTGTAATACTGCTGCTGTGATACCCACATTTCCTGTATGGGATCACTGAGTCGTATTTTATCATAAACGTGAATAAATTACGCTTGAACGATTGCAATTCCCCGACAATTCCCTAAAAATAGACCACACACCGTAAATCCTGCCTCGACTGGGTGAGTACCCTTTAGAGACGAGTAGTATACTACTAATTTGACTTTCTAATACAAATTAAAATGCAGTTTCAGAACAGCAAATGGCTGCGACGACTGAACAAACGTACGGGTGAAGAATAGTTGCGTGGCGGCTGTGTGGACTCATCTGCATCGCCTCGGCCTGAATTCAGGCTCAATTTGCTTCGTGAAATGGCCTCTGCTCACCTGGAACCGAGCTCCCAAACACTGGGAGACAAATGGGGGAGCACTTGAGAGTCCTGTATCCCCCGTTCTGATCACCAGGCCGCCAGCAGGCTTGCCTTTATGCAGAGATGGAATTGCTTTAATGATGAATTACCTGTTCTTATTTTATACCCAGTTCCCTAAGGGAGATGGGGGGGGGGGGGGGGGGGGGGGGGGGGTGGTGGGTGGAGGTTTGGGTTCAACCCAAGTTTTCCCGGAAAAGTTTTTAGGTTAACAACCCGAGGGTGCATGGCACACCGACTCACTCGCTCTATTGTTAGCCGCTAGCTACAGGCAGCGTGTCATTGGTTACACACGTTAAACCTTAGCCGTTAGCCGTTAGCCGCATGGCAGCCCTGCTGGAGGCTAAAGAGTGCAGGGTGAAGCCAGTAGGAAGTGCGGGATCATACCGAAAGACACAATTAAGCTAAACACTATAAACACTAAATGTTAGCTGCCCAACATTGGGTCCAAGTCTTGAACAAAGGGAAAAAGAAAAGGAAGGAAGCTCCTAAGAAAGGCTATTTTTGTACCACAGACAGGAAAGTGTACATGAAAAGGGTTTGAAAAAGAGAAGAAATGACACGGTACAGAGGTCATAGGTCACAATTAAACTTGGGCTGCTACAAGAGGTAAACACACTAGGTGGGATGAGCCTGACAGACATTTTTAAGCTCATGCCAATCAGCCACCACTCCTCCACATTGCTTTCATGTCTTTAATGTTTACATCACGCATCGCTGTCAAACACACCCTTGGGAGTACCAGGAACCAAGACGCACGAAACCACAGACCGTATTTGCAAGGTTATACTTGGTGTGTTTATATGTATGGCTGCGGGTGCACGTGTACAATGGGCTTTATGTCTGTTTGTCTATGTAGACAATCAGGCTACATTAAAAGACCACCAAAATAGCTCTGGATCTCCATAGCCTAAATGCCAACCTAGAAGCCCACATCCAGACAATCAGGTGTGTCAATCAGTATGTGTGCCATTGTGCGTGTGCATAGATCTCACATGGCCAGACTTAGAGTGTGTGCATGCCTGCGTGCGCGCGTATTACACAAGGAAAGAGACAGGAGGACCAATCAACCTATTTCAGCAGTGGGTGTTTTAAAAACCTCCAGAGGTGTTGGAGGGAGGTGTTTACTCCATTTACACACTCTAATCAATGTCGACGAGATCAAAAGTAGAAGAGAGCGGGAAGAAACTGCAACCGCTTTGACTGTTGGCCCCGATCGGAAGAGGGAAGAGGATGCTGAGAGAGAGAGAGAGAGAGAGAGAGAGAGAGAGAGAGAGAGAGAGAGAGAGAGAGAGAGAGAGAGAGAGAGAGAGAGAGAGAGAGAACGGGAGGAGGGCGAGGGGGGAAACGTGGTGCGTGGGCAGCGCGCGGCTCATGCTAGCTTAGATTCTTCCAGTAATTTGTGGGCGACTGTAATTGAATGTGGAGCGAGAGGAGCGCGGCGGATTCCAGCACACCCACAGCACGCGCCCCGGGAGCATACTTGACAGCCCTGTGCACGTCTACTTGTGTGTGTGTGTGTGCGCATGCTTCTGTGCATGCGTGTGTGTGTGCGCGCGCACACGCACGCAGGCACAAGCTTCTGCGCATGCATTTGTGTTTCTGTGTGTGTCTAATGCATGCGTCTCCTAATGACTTCTAAGTGATTACATACTGAAATTTTGTCTTCGCGCTCTGAGGTCGTTGCTCCTCCTGTCGCTCATTTCTTGGATTAGCCAATGGCGTTTTTGCATACGTTTATAATCTTAACATAGTGTTTGCATGGCAGCAGGATCGGTTAGAATAGCCGCATAGCGTTCGCCTGCAATTTGTGATAGCGGGCTTATGTGAGGCAACCCTAGCTGTGGTTAGCCACAGTAGTAAACATCACAGAGTGTACAAGTATCTTTGTGTGGTTATGTATGCTATCGCCTGAGTGGGTGATTCTTCCGTGGGCGGTGTTGTGTTTGATGCCGGATTACTGACGACGGACCCTCAAACAGCTCTACCATTCATTGTGCTGCAAACCCTTGAGAAAACGTTCTGCCCGTTTTTCCTCTTATAATGATTTATGGTTTATTAGCATCCCCAGACAGCAGGAATGATGACGGTAATTATATGTGAAAACAAAGGTCGAGAGGACAAAGCGATAAACAAGCCAAGACAGAAATTTAATGATGAGATTAGCAACACAGAGGGAGCAGGGGGGGGGGATGCTACTCATAACGATGGAATGGGCTGGAAGGGGAGCTCGCTTTATGAAGTTCTCAGCAGAACATGCGTACCTTTCTCGCGGTTGTCCTACAAGTATGATGAATGGGCTGAAAACGCAGAGTCAGGGTTCTGCCCGAGATTTGATTTTAGGTGTGAAAGTGAATCGCTACGGCGAGAGCACTTATAGTAACGCAAGGCACGGCGACTACATTTAAACCAAGGCCTCATCCCAGTCTCCCCTTGCTGCCTCTGACTCACTGCTCAGGGTGTGTGCAGACACATCAAGCAAAAACCAACACGCATACAGACAAGCATACCTAGCAATGGCGCGCGCACATACACACACACACACACACACACACACACACAGGGAAAAGGGCTGACTCACTGCTGCTTCATTACTCTAGTGCGTTATGAGTGTGTTTACGTGCACACTGATTGATATTAACCCCCTTTGTTTAAATCTTCAGCTCTGGCAGACAGCATGGCTGCTGGGCCACTCACACATGCAGTGGAAGGGCAGAGGCTGAGAACAAGGTCCACAGTGCCCTCTACTGGCCCACACACTCACTGCAAAACTCACAGAAACTCCTGTCCTCATTACACATGACTGGCCCCTGATGCCCACCGTAGTGCTCTTGGAAATGGTTGTATGCCATGTCTTTTAACGTGAGACACTGTTTAAGACCATTTTCGGTCCCCACTGTGGTTATGTCTTGTCATCTCACCTAACTTGAAAGTTGGACAATGTAGACATAACTGTCCAAGGTCATAACGCGCTTTAAAGACAATAGACGAACATTGGTAGTTAAAAGGTGCTGTAGGTACGATTTATGAGCTTAATCAGAGAATAATTAGCCCCCCCTCAGCTATCAGTCAGGGAAATGCTCGGTGAGAACATCTGTATCGAGTTGACTTCACCGGCCTCTGTTAGAGGCAATTAAGACTTTAGAACACTCCAGGCTCATTACTGACCAATCAGGTCATCTCCTCCCAGACTGGTTCGGGGAATCCGTCTCACCTGTCATTCAGAGGTGTGTGGACGCTTCACTTCTCAACGACGGAGAAACGTAGAGAGGGAGGGAGTATTTAATGGTTGTTTAGCTTCAAAATCTTGCTCTAAATTGTTCCATTACATCCCTCGCTCTCTGATCCTCCAAACCCCTAGGTTTTACCAATGTTTCACACCCCTATGATACCGCTGTGTGTGCACCCATGTGAATCACAGGCAAGAAGGATGCCCTGACCCAATCAGGGATAAGATAACCCCAATTGGTCAGAAATTAGCCAGGAGACGTCTTAAATTGAACGAGACAGGCAGGGCCAACCAGAACAGATATTCTCAGAGCATTGCATTTACTAGTAGCTAACTTATTACAATAAATGCCCATAGCTCTATTCTCTTATTTATGGCACCTTTAATAGAATTATAAATAAGGATTATGAATGATTTGGTTTCACTTCCCTTAAGTTGTGTTTGGACGCAAAAAGATTTAACCTCTATGAATAGGGCTCAGTGTTACGTCTAATTAGTTAAAATAAACTACAAAGGGTATTGAATGTAACTTCATTATGTACTAGTCGACCTGATGACCTTTGGTGACCTCTCGACCCCTTAGGCTAGTTCTCGCACTCACAAGATTCCCGTCGGACAGAAAATTTAAATCAGTTTTCCTTTTGTTCCTGTTTTCATCCGAACGTCTCAAACAGAACAAGAAATTTTAAAAGAAAGGCTGTGAAAAGGATGATTACTGATAGGATCTTGTTACTAAAAAAACATGTTTTGGCAGCTGCCCGTCTACCTGCAGACAACACCTTATACACAAGAGGTGATCAATAGGTGATCAATAGGTGATCAATAAGACAAGAGGAATAACAGAGAGGGCAGAGTGACGTGATTTGCCATGGTCGATTACATGGTCACACAAGGAAGTACAACATCAACATTTAATAATTGCGGTGGAGCAACAGAAGACCACCTGAACGACATCCTTGTTAGTCACAGAATCAACCAGACCCTGCAACGCACGTTTGATTCACTGAGCCGCAAGCCAATGAGTCTCAAAACGAGCGACACACACCTCCTTACAGGAAGCAATGGGTCAGAATGAGGAATAGATGTGCGCAGACCCTCTTCAGTAGTTAACGAGAGCTACAAAACGTGTGTAAAATTAAATCACATTCATAACACTCTCCAATCTGAGCACTCGCATCGCTTGCCATTTGCACGTCGGACATGCACACTTCAAGCCCTCGAGAGCGTGGGCCACGGCGGTGAGTGCACACATCCGAGCACACACCCCTCACCTGCGATATAATTTCTGCGTGAAGAGTGCTTCAGTCAAATGGCACACACTTGCGTCTCCACTCAGGTTAGCTTCCCTCCGAGCCTCATTCTGCCAGTGCGCATGGCTGCCTGAGCAGGTGGCGCCATCAAGAGCGAGGATAACCGCAAACACCGCCTCCGGGGGCGTGCTGCGCCATCTAACACGTGTGCGCGACTAGCCCACTTGCTGTGCTAGCATGCGGCGCACATCGCTAATGATCCGTGGGGCGCAGTACAGTGAGTTCAATGGCCTTGGCTTTCAATGAGCCGCCTGCAATCCAAACGGCGCACGCACGCACGCACACGCACACACACACACACACGCACACACACACACACAGTTCTGCTGCTGTTATGATAGCTACAACTTTCTGAATCTTTCAAAGCAAGTCCACAACTTATAGCAGTTTGTGATTCCGTTTATTATGTTTTGAATGCTGATCTCCCGAATGTACCAATCAAAAGGTCTTCTCTCGCTGTGTTAATAAACATTAACACAGACCGGAAAACCTTACAGTTGCTTTGGTCAGCAGTATCCATCTTTAGTAATCATTTTGATAGATTTCCCAAAACAGCGGTGTTAAGCAACAGTCGAGGAAACAGGATTGAGGTACGCACAGGAAGTGCAATAAATTGAAAAGACGAACGGATTCCACTAATCAATCCAATCCAGACTTGTTCTAAATTTTCTTTTGGGAAAATAATAGGATTGTCTGAGTGTTCATTCTCTGACGGCTTGATAGAAAGGAAACGTTGGAACTATAGGTTATTTCATCGACAATAAGAAAAACAGAATTACCCTTGCCCTGCTCCCTGAACCTTTTCTGCACCCATTGCCAAACCACCTAAAGTAAATTATACCGCTGAAAGAAAACAAAGGGGGGAAGAGAATCATGGAATGCATCCAGCCAAGATGCTGAAAAAACAGTAAAATAGATGTGGATGGATCCGAAAGAAATGACAAAAATGCCCTTTTCAGCGTGACACTTGAGCATTGGCTACCGAATGCACCCTGGCGATTAATCTGGGACTGGCAGTTTGTCTTCCTGTCCCCGAACTAATGAGGCAGATTTTAGAAAACCCAAACACAAGCTGGATATAATTAGCCTGCGTTAGCTTGGTGGCTACATTAAAAGACCACCGAAATAGCCCCATAGCCTAAATGCCAACTGAGAGGACGACATCCATGGAATACATTACGGCCGTATTAGTCTCACATAGGTGGTCGTCTAAGCCCGAGCAGGAATATAGCAGGTATCTTGTCGGCTGAGGCTGGCTGTGACATTTGCATTCACTTCCCATTCATTTTTACAAATACATTAGCATGATTTTATCTATGTTTGGGTGCGTGCAAAGGAAGCACATATTTATGCCTTCGTTCCTCGCTCCCTAGGGCGCGAGTGTACAGGTCTGTGTCCTTATATATTTTTTTTAGGTGAAAGTAGCCGCGGACAGGCAGGCACTGTATCAGCCCTCCGGACTGAGTAAATTACTTCGTAAAAGGTCATTTGCTGACATTTATACCACCCTCACCGTCTCGGGCTGGAAAAACCTCAAACTAAAGCCCATATCAAGCCCACGCCGCACCGTGAAAACTGGACTTGACTTTTATCTGCAGGGATCTGAGGAGGGGTCTGAGCCTCGGGGTGTCAGCGGCGAGAGACCTCCTCCCTGACCGCTTGATTAAACACAGAATCATTGAAATAGTAAATCACAATCAGCCAGCCTGCAGTGAAGGACCCGCTCGCCCCAACACACACACACACACACACACACACACACGTGTGCACACACACGCCAACACACACACACACACACAGTAACAGAAAACTCTGCACGACATCAATGCTTTTGACAAACTGAGTGCCTCAATCATTTTCAGTCATTGATGTGCGAACGAGCGCACACGCACACACACTGCAGCAACAAATCTGCATGACTTCAATGCAGTGGACAAACTGAGTGCTGTCAACCGTTTCCAGTCGGTGCCACACACACGCACGCACGCACACACACACGCACGCACGCACGCACGCACACACAGGTTCTATAATGTGATTCTAGGATGGAAAGTCTGTTATGAGCTGTAATCAATAACGGCTCATAAAATGTGTAAACTCTAGCTCTGGTTTCCATTACACCTCGGTTTATGTTATCCGTGACCTACTGCATTACCTCTTCTGCACCGCATCGTGAACTGTGTAAAGTCAAACCCACATTTTAAACTAAGTAAACTATTTATACTCCAAGAAACAAACGCAAACTGGTTAATCTCCGTCACCACCAAATGCTCCGTCAAACACCTAAGGATATAAGCATCTTCTAAATGACTCAATAGAAATAGCCAAAAAGGTATTTGTGCGATAATAAATCATTCTTTCTTGTGACCCTTGTGCTCCGGCGAGCACATCGCTAAATACTACAGGGCAGCGCTAAATGCTAACGCAGCACTGCTAGCTTGGTTGGTGGCCGTGATTTATGGGGAACGCGATGCTCCGCCAAGCCCCCAGGGGAGCGTCACAGTCTGGGGACGCAGTTTGGGGGCCAAGGGTACTGCTAACCGCCACCGGCGACAGCGCTAACAGCTAGCAATAGCAACACAGCCAACGCATAAAAAGGTTGAGAAAGGAAAATACAACGACAGCCTCAGCACAGTGTGTGCAAAGAATAGTTGGCAAAAATGATAGTACTCATTTAAGCGAGTAGCATTCCTTACAGGCCATTGCAACTTTTATTGTACCTTTTTGGTAAATGCTGGTAAAAAGGACCCCTTGAGGTTCAAGGACCCAAGCAAGAGTTCCAAAGCCTTTCCGCGAAATGAGTCAGGAGTAATAGGAGAGACAACTTTGGATTGAGGAGGTATGGTGTTCAGCGGCCTTTATGTACTGACGTTGTAAATTGTAAAGTGTAACTTTGCCTTCATTTATTTTGTTTCATTAGTATTAATACCTTCAATACGCTTCCATATGCTACCACTTAGCATCCAGGACGATCTACCTAAGCTAAATGGACAGGTTCATGGTTTTCAGCTTTTCAAGTAATTTGTGATCTAACATAACTCACATGAAAGACCAATCGAAACATCAGATCATTTTTTGAGAGGATTTTCTGCAAAGGCATTTGGTGCACTGTTCAGTTCTGTTTGAAAGTTGGCAAAATCAACTCAGATTTAACTCAAAGATAAATAACTTAAACTGTGACTCTCCTCCAGTGACTCTGAAATGGCACTAAAGGCAACCTCCAAAATTCGGAAAGTTAAACCGCTTGCAGTGGCTCGCTGAGGTTGTCCTTCTTGGTGTTTGAAACCATATGGTGCTGTAAAAACTATCACAAAAAATACAACTCCCCCCCCCCCCCCCCCCCCCCCCGAGAGACCTGCCTATTCTGTGTTCACAACAGCGACCCAGGCAGCCAGGATAAAGCTTTGCTCTAAGAAAGTCCCAGAATGCAGTTCTGCAGTGTCCAAAACATAATTCTCCCACTCCAAGAGCTTTGTGAGTGTTCTGACAGTCCCCAACCCCCCGCCCCCCCCCCCCCACTCCCACTCCCCTCCAACCCATCACCCCCCTCCCACTACATACTTGTGTTTGCGACAAACAGAAACTAAAAAAAAGTTAAAATACGGAAATTAAAGATGTCAGAGTCAGCAGTGCGTTCGGGTTTTAAGCTTACCCCTGTGTGTGCGTTCATGTTTGCTGTGCGCGTTTAGATATTTTTTCCTCATGGGTTGGGATTGCACGCGTGTGTGTGCGTGCGTGCGTGCAGTTTGCAGAACCATCCAAGCCGAGCAGGGGCTGGTCATATGATTGCCTGCGCTAACTCAGTGGGAGGCAGATAAAGCGGCGGCTCAGCCCAGCCCGGGCGCTCTGTCCCCGGACGGACGCCCGCCAGGAGGGGGCCGTAAGCCTCTTACGCCAGACCTCCCACCCCCTCCGTGCTCCTCGCTTCAGTCGGTGTCAGGCCTCGATGCGCGCCCCCCCCCCCCCCGGTGCACAGGCAGCGAAGCGTGACGCCGATAGAGAGTTTAAGGCGACGCCGTTTGCCCGAAAAAAATGTATCACACCTGCGACGCTTACGAGAAAAGGTGATTCGAATGAACACGAATTAACGGACGGAACTGAAGATGTTTTTTAGCACTGCTTGGGTTAAACTTACTTTTGCTCATGCACAGAAAAACAGTACACAATACACAAGCATAAAAATGAATATTCATGCATCGAATATTCGTTCACATTACCTCAAGATTACTCAACCAGGGAAAATATTAGTTGTCCACACCCCCGTGTGTGTGTGTGTGTGTGTGTGTGTGTGTGTGTGTGTGTGTGTGTGTGTGTGTGTGTGTGTGTGTGTGTGTGTGTGTGTGTGTGTGTGTGTGTGTGTGTGTGTGTGTGTCCTTGAGCCTTAACCATTTATTTCACAGGGGAGACGGAGAGAGAGAGGTTACAGCCCCAGCCCTAACCTCATCCCCTTCACTGCCTGTATGCGTCTTCTCTCCTTCAGAACCTTCAGCGGCCGCTCCTGTCTCCGGCGTCAGCAGTGGGAGGAGACATGCAGGGGGTGGGGTTAGGGAGGAGGGAGGGGAGGCCGGGTGAGACCGCAACCCAGAAAGATCTAACTGTTTGCTGGTCTCCTCCTCCTCCTCCTCCTCTAACCCCCACCCACTCTGAACCATAACTCCGCCCGCCCAACAATTATTGATTCAATCCCTTATAATGGAAAGGCATAAATATCCGCATCCACTATGAAGACAAAGTAGAGGATCTGGTCGAGGGACACGTGCGCCCCATCCCCCCCATACATTACGGACGACAAGGAGAAGGCAGAGGGATGGATTGATGGGGAAGGAGAGAGAAATAAAATGGTGGGTAACGACTTGGATAATGACCAGGATGAAGACGAGAGCGGGGACGGGAGGAGACAAGACAAGATATACAGGACAAGACCAACAGGGCAGGACAGGCAGACAGACAGACAGACACACACACACAGAAACAGAAGCAGAGATAAGGAGGAAGCGAGGACAGAACACACAGACACACACACACACAAACAGAGAGACACAGACAGACAGAGAAAGAATGACAGAGAGAGAATGAGACAGAGAGAGAGAGAGAGAGAGAGAGACAAAGACAGAGACAGAAAGAGAGAGACACAGAGACAGAGAGAGAGAGAGAGAAAGAGAGAGAGAGACAGAGACAGAGAGAGAGAGACAGAGACAGAGACAGAGAGAGCTAGAGAGAGAGAGAGAGAGAGAGACAGAGAGAGAGAGAGAAAGAGAGAGAGAGAGACAGAGAGACTGAGAGAGAGACAGAGAGAGAGAGAGAGAGAGAGAGAGAGACAGAAAGAGACAGAGAGAGAGAGACAGAAAGACAGAGAGAGAGAGAGAGAGAGAGACAGAGAGAGAGAGAGACAGAGAGAGAGAGAGGGGGAGAGAGAGAGACAGAGAGAGAGAGAGAGAGAGAGACAGAGACACAGACACAGACACAGACAGAGACAGAGAGAGAGAGAGACCACAGGGAGGGAACGGGAGGACAGGAGCGTTGGTCTGCGTTCCGTAATCTCATTGCTGTTGTGATCAGCGGACCCATCACTCACGGAGGCCAGCGGAGTGGCTATCGATCCCCGGCCAGCCGCTCTGTTTCTCTCCACTCAACATCAGGGAGGCGCAGCACACAGGAGAGAGCACCGAGGCTCCCGGGAGGGGGAACAGTCCGAGCGGTGCGGCGGCTAAGGATCATGGGCCTTCGGGTCGGATCGCTCGCTTCGGAAACAACCGAACCCAACGGCATTAGCTTGGAAATGCTAACCGAGCTAGGTGTGCTACCTCGCTCGGTTAGCATCCCAAGCTAATGCCGTTGGGTTCAGTTGTTTCCGAGGGAACCCGGAACCAAACGGCATGAGCTTTGAATGCTAACCAAGCTAGGTAGGTAGCATAACTAGCATACCTACCGATCTAATCCGGATACCGAGCTGTGTGCTACCTAGCTAGCTCGGTATCCAGATTAGATCGGTTGTCGTGGGTTGCTGAGGCATGGCCGCGCAGAGTGAGGTTCCAAAACAAAGGCGGATATTTAACTTGAGGGAAGTGAGACTCGCATCGGAGGAAGAGATTGGATTTCATCAATACCCCTGTGTGACTGTAGATCAGGGCCCAGGCATTAGAGATGGATGACTAACTCCAATTGTTGAGAAATTGCCTGGTAAACCAGCTTTCAATTGCTCTCTCTACATGTCTCCCATCTCTATTTTTCTCGGCCTCTCTCGCTCACTTTCTCTCTCCCTCTCTCTCTCTCTATTTTTCTCGGCCTGACTCCCACTCTCTCTCTCTCTCTATATATATTTTTCTCGGCCTCACTCACACTCTCTCTCTATTTTTCTCGGCCTCACTCACACTCACTCTCTATTTTTCTCGGCCTCTCTCTCCCTCTCTCTCCCTCGCTCTCAAAGTAGACTAACCCATACATCAGAGCATAAAGACAGGATACAGGTCAGCCTCCTATTCAAACTCTCCACACACGACTCTCCCTTCACACCTGGACCAACCATCCCCGCCCCTGCCCTTTCCCCGACCTCTCTGCCCGTCGGGGTCCTGACCACAGCACTCCTTTAACCTATCAGGTGCACCCATCGACGCAAAGGACCGCCAATCAATGCGACCCGCCAATCAGGGCAGATGAGGGGGCCGGGTTTTTTTTCGCAAGTATTGATTAATGATCTCAGCCATTACAGTCCTTCCTCAAGCTTCATGGCTTGAGGGCAGTCGGCTACACAAATACTACCATTACCATTTACCCGGGTGCAAAAGTACTGCAATAGAGGCTCATTATGGCACATCAAGCCACGTCAGTTTACCGGTATTATGAAGTCGATGTCGCGCTTCGAACAGGGATTCAAAAGCCGATTTACAA
>NC_079423.1:14646971-14837323 GCF_026213295.1 Gadus chalcogrammus | reverse complement strand
GAAGAAGAAGAAGAAGACAAGCCGGAGCTAGGGCCGGGAGCTAGGGCTAGCAAGCTACAGGCAGGATCTGTGTGATCGGCTGGAAGCTCGGTGCGGCGTAAGAGAGAGAGAGACCTTGAGGTTTATTGATTACCTGTGTACCGACCGCTTGTTTGAGGACCCTCCTGGTGACGACCCCTGGACACGGACCACAGACTACGGACTTTGGATCACCCTTTTCCCCACCCTGGTGAAGTTATTTACCCTGTGAATAAATCACCCCTTCGAACTGCTTTGTGTGTTGCGTCGGTTTATCTATTTACTGTAACTTGGTGGAGTGGAAAACCCACACCCGCTGGCCCGCTACAATGGATTGACGAATGTTGGGATGGATGGATGAATACATGGCAGGAGTGATGAAAGCGTGGATGGATGGGGAAAGGGGCGAGGGAACAAACTAATATGTATCAGCGTTGGTTTGAAGTAACTACTTCCCTAAAGGTGATCCAACATCAACGATACAAAACACCAGTGTCCCCGACAGCACCTTCACCCAGCGCTAATCCACGCCCACGTCAGCATCATAACACGCCGCCATCGTCCACATATCCCAGCACTGGGCCATGCCGGTCAGAATCGACGCATCACTCAGTGCGATCCCATGGACGAGGGAGCGATGGAGATTCTCCCGCTGCGCAGCCCAACAACTTTGTTTTTGGCACAAATCGGAGCCGTCTGACGACATTTGCATCAAAAAATGTTGCCTGTGAAAATGTGTGCGTGTGCGTGTGTGTGTGTGTGTGCGGGGTGGTGTGAATGCCCGGCCTCGCAGGCTGCTGTGCTGTGATGCCCGGGAGAGACTCGCCGGGACATGACAGGAGGAGAAAGAGTTCGCAGGATGACCAGATGGCCCGGGTGGGTTGGGGGGGTTGGGGGTGTCGGACTCAGTCTCGACCCATCCCGGGTTGACATCTACGGGAGGGAGGGGGCGGGAATAATGGTGTGTGTGTGGGGGGGGGGGGGGGGGGCTAGCTTGTAGAAGGCCCTGGACGGAGTGAACTAGAAATGCTACACAGAACGAGATTGATTCAGACTTAATGAGACTAAAGTGGACGGAACTGGAATCAAGCAGACTGAACAGGATTGAACTGGTCTAAACGACATGAATTACACTGAACTAGACAGGAATATTTTCATCTAGACGGAACTCAATTGAGCTGGAACGACCAGACTCAACCGGTTTGAACCAGACTAAACTACAGTGAGGAGCCTTAACTAGACCTCGACTAGCCTGAAACAAAGCAAACAGGATAAGACAATGAACCAGACTAGAGGGAACAAGACTGAACCAGACCAAACTAGACTGAACTGGGAAGCTTTACACTAAACAAACACTTTCCCTTTTAAATGTTTAACAGGGAAAGACTTGAAAGATGACATAAATTGGAGCTGGATTGGATTTTGTGTTTGGCTGTGTGTGGGAGAGAAGTAAGCAGGGGGGTGTGCGGTCTAAAAATAGTCCATGCTGCATCATATGGAATTTTACTTGGTTTACATGTGCAAGTTTTCATGGGAAATTATAGAACACAGTATGTATTTATGTGTTTCCTCCTCTTTTGTACAGCCATTTTAATGAATTCATCTGAATTATTAACGATAGCTTAGTCAGGACATATACAGAGAAAATAATAAATAAGAGGAGAGAGAGAGAGCGAGTGAGAGAGTGCGAGAGAGAGAGAGAGCGAGTGAGAGAGAGTGAGTGCGAGAGAGAGAGAGAGCGAGGAGGGGCTGATCATTTAGTTTGTATGATGTTTGAAGCCTGGTCCGTCATGGTGTTCATAGTAATCGGGGGATGGAGGGCAGACCCATATGCTAGGAGGAAAAATATGACAAAGCGCAATCGATATGGACATAATGGAAAGAATTTAGGTGAAACAGTGGTGATGTGATGGGGTGAAAATAGATAAGACGGAAATGGAGGAAACAATAGAAGCTCAGGAAGGAAATGGAATAGGAGTCGTTACAATATTCACTTTACATTATTCATCGCTCATCATCACCCCCAGAAACTCCCCCCCCCCCAACGTCTGGTTCGAGACATCATGGCTCCTCCAATCACATCGCAGTATGCTCGCTCACTGCTTTTCATCTTATCATCGCAGAGCAGGTGTTTTCCCCAACTCCAGGAATTTGAATTAAAGCAAATATATTAATCAAAAAGTCTCTCTCTCTCTCTCTCTCTCTCTCTCTCTCTCTCTCTCTCTCTCTCTCTCTCTCTCTCTCTCTCTCTCTCTCTCTCTCTCTCTCTCTCTCTCTCTCTCTCTCTCTCTCTCTCTCTCTCTCTCTCTCTCTCTCTCTCTCTCTCTCTCTCTCTCTCTCTCTCTCTCTCTCTCTCTCTCTCTCTCTCTCCAAAGGTTTAGTTCAGGGTAAATATTCCAATCAATTTGCCCCGCGTCTCCCCCACCTACAGCCAGGAACCAGGGTCACTTTCCCTTTCACACACTCGCCTTCTTACACGTCAGTTGCATAAGAAGTGACTAAAAAGCAGTTTTGGATCAAACAGACTGGTGGATGTGGGAGATTAGAGGGACTGCGTTAACCTCTGGTCCTGACTTCGTTATTTCATTTTTCCTCGTCCAAATGTGCTGCCCCTCCCCAAGACGACATTTGGACGAGGAAAGGGCAGGCTTATTGGATCAGATCCAGTACGGACCAGGACAGGCTTCCTATTAAGTCAAATGAAATTCACAATCGTATCCACCAGGGGTGTCGCTTTTGATGAAAGGGATTGCCAACTTCTGAAATACTCAGATACACTTCTGCACCTATGGATGTCCATTCATAACATTCGCGAACACCTCCAGCGTGCAGTTAAGTACGTTCACTTGTCAATCCATCTTTGGGAGAGCCAATGGTACATTTGCACGGGCCAAAATAAGCTGTTGTATTTTAAGCAGTGGAGCTCACACTTTGGGAAGACTGGGGTACCAAAACAAGAGAGAGAGAGAGCGAGAGAGAGCAAGAGAGCGAGAGAGAGAGACATATTCTTTGTTTTCGGTACAACAGGCAACAGATGGTGAAAGAGAGAAGCCATTAACAACTAACTTAACCAGCTGCCATTGGTTTCTATTCAATAATTCAAGATACTCAGTTCACTCTGAACACCCAATCTAATTGTACTCCAGCAGAAGATAACAGGCAGTTTACACCGGAGCTCATGGAGATTATTTGTATTGGACCTGTGTAAGGAATGCGTTCAGAGCTTTGTCAGTTGGGACTCAATTATCATGCTTCAAGGTCACGCTGTGAAGTCAATTCTGAGAATCGCTTCAAGGTTCCCCGAGAAACTTCTCTGAGAAAGTCCTTCATTGATCGAAAAATATTCATGCATTTATTTTGTATTACTCCGTGAAATAGTTCTTTTTTTTCTTCCTTTACCGTTGCACTGACGTCATCGTCTCAGAAATACGTTTGTCGGAAATGTAGCCTGCTACGCGAGGCGCGTCCTCGGATCACCTCTTTTGTCCACAACTTTATCGTCCGTATGTGATGCTCACATTGACGACTTCTACAAGCACTGAAACACCCTAAATGTAACTTCATTTACACAACCCGTTTGAATGGATTCAGGGAGGTAAACATTTCTTCCTTTGGTAGAATGATGTGTGGGAGGGTGGGAACAGTTTGAGAGGGGATTAAACACGACTGTATAGATTTATTTTTTTCCGTGGAAAGGTGAATATGTAGCACAGCCTGTACCGGCTTGACACTCTTCCTTCACCGCTCTGTTTGTGGCGGTCTCCGTTTCTTCTTCACTCTTTTTATTCGTTCCATTCTCTTTAAAGATGGAACCCTTTGAGAAGCAAATGCGCATTATGACCACATTTTCCTCTTTATTGCTTTTCCAAGCCGCAGAGAACGGCATTTAACAATAAGAAGGAAAAGAAAGGCCTCAAGATTCAGAATTTCCGAATCCTCTGATCTCTCTGGGAAGTGTGTGTGTGTGTGTGTGTGTGTGTGTGTGTGTGTGTGTGTGTGTGTGTGTGTGTGTGTGTGTGTGTGTGTGTGTGTGTGTGTGTGTGTGTGTGTGTGTGTGTGTGTGTGTGTTTTTCATAACAGATGATTGAAAGTGGAAAAAGTAAGTATAAAAGTAGAAAGTAGCACTCTGACATTTCTACCGGCTGTTTCTGTGCAAGCTAAGAAACATATAAATATAATTCAAAGACTGTTAAAGTTAAACAATCGTAGCTACGAATTAAAAAAACAATATACTGAAGATAATGAACATTAAGTTCGCTCGAATGTGCAAAGTATTTTTCAATGTCAGCAGCAGAACTCGAAACCTTCAAAACGACAACTTCTGGTCTAAGTCTTAAACTCTTTAGTTAAAAATTCCCTCAGCTCTACAGGACTTTTAAGGCTGGCACAAGACAACACATTCCCCAAGAATCTTCCTCAGAGTCGAAGTCTTGGAACATTTCTCTTAAATAAGGCCATGATTGTGAATTTCTTGTCGCTGCTCTGAATCTGCTCCGTCTGCAATGCTTGTTGGTTTCTCTTTCATCATGCCTCACTCGCTACCCTACTGGTTCTCCCGTGAACAGCGTGTCTCCGCGGTTAAGCCTTCTGCGAGGTGTGGGGTCATATCATTATCGGGGTCATCTTATGTTCGGATCAACACGGTACTTGGTTACCTCCCTCCTCTGATATACACAAATATTGTACATGCACCAACATATAATATATTATTGTATAGTGTAGTGCTTTTAGGTCTGTTATGTATTTGTATGCTTGGTTGGTCCTAGGAAAGGACATAGCCTGGCTATTGCCAGACCAAGCTCAATCGTAGATTGCACGTTGGTCTGGGGAGGCTGCTGTCATTTTCTTCAGCACAAAAGGTTTGATCAACTGACCCATAGTTCAAACGACACTGTACGCAATTGACTGCTTGCCGTTGCTTCCCGCGCCAGGGGGAAAAGCCAGCTCGGTGATTGGCTCCTGCAAAAACGTATCGGAAGCAGAAAGAAATGTATTGCTCTTCTCCAGACCATTCTGCAGGGCCAATTCAAATCGCCGGCAGAATGGGCTGGGGGTACCCAGTATAGACCAGACAGTAAACAAAGACAGAGAAGTGGGTTATAAGAGGAAGGCGATGAAGGGAATAAAGCATAGGACCGCAGGTCGGAATCAAAGCCGGGTGGCGAAAAGTCTCATCCCCAACATGGTAAGCACACTAGCGTAACAGGCAAAATCTGGCCCCATCCCTCAATGATGGCAGGATAGTACATTGTCAAATAAACAGCATGAAGCCGAACTCTTGATTGGTGATAAATTAGGTGAGATTATACTACTTTGTGGATGTTTCATCGATACACAGGGGGGTTGATGATGCTGCTGGTGCTGCTGCTGCTGGTTAAGCTAAAAAGCCGCGCGTGGCTGAGCAGTTACGAAGCGATATCGACATTAAAGTTATGTCCGTCCCGGCCTGCCTCGTTTCCAGAAGTACCGTTAGCCCAGCCAGAGTTAACGTGCCGTAGCTTCACAGTGTGCTGCTCAGCAAACACAAACGGCAGTCCTCTGCCATTTTCCCAGGCCTTTTCCTTCCTAAACCGAAGCCCCGTTTGTATTTTGCATCACACGATCAAAAGGACATTTGCTTACACATTCGGTTCGGAAAATCTATTCAGAAATTGAAGCCCATAAAACATACTGGGGGGGGAGAAATCTGCTGTGTAAATGTTTGCGCGGGTATACATCAAATTATGAACATGCTGACTCGCTGAATTTACATTGCCTGCCTTACTGGAGACATTAAAAAAAAACGGAAGTGAAATCGAACTGGCGAGAATCGGCCGTTGGAAAATGCTGCAATGGGCAATTAACCCTTAAGCTAAAAGCTAGTCAAAGCATTGTAACAGAACTAGAGGAAGAGTCATCGTTTTAAAGCCAGAGCCGCCGTCTCCAAAACAGCAGAAAAACATGTCTCGTCCAGGGAAAGGGAACGTAAGAAAAGCGAGGAAGATTGTGAAAACAAGGAGATGGACAAGGAGTCGTTTTAATGAATGACCAGAAAGAAAACTGGAACCATGCAGCCCTGTGCGATTGGCCAGCAACAAAATGTCCAATTAAAAACAGCAGGAACACCATGAGTTTTTCTCAGACTTAAGTTTGGTTGTACTTTAACAAGCAGGAAATCTGTGGCGCATTTCAGTTAATCTTTTCCAAGTCACCACGCGACTTTTTTTAACACGACTAAAAGTAAACCACTCTGCCCGAAACACAGACAACCGCATCGGAAAAGCCGAAAAGTACTCAGTACTCACTTATTACTTGTCCTGCGCTTCGATCCAAAGACCACGCCCCAGAGGTTTGGAAACGACTGACAAATCGATGGCATCAGCCACCGCCTGCCATGGAGTTGAAGTACTCACCAGAGGAGCACTTCCACCCAAATGTTATTCCCTCTGGGACTTTCATTCCCGTTCTCCTGATGGTGACAGCCGTCGCCCACCTGTCAGCCACATCTCCTCGTCTCCTCGCTCGGCGCGTTGATGGAAAAGGCTTCATTACCGCTACCACAGTCCTGACAGATACAGATGGTGCTATCGTCAGGGGCAACAGTTTGCCGGATGCGGGGGCCTGGAGGGGGGACGGACGGGGGGGGGGGGTTTGCAGAAGCCCTGCCTGTGTGTAACTGTTCTCAACCTTTGTGGCCTGCGCCGGTCCGAGAGTTTGCAGACCACGCCCGGGGCTGAGAACCGGCCTAGAACCCAAGAACTCTGACGCTTGGTATGAGACTGTTAATCCTTTTGTAGTGTGTGTGTGTGTGTGTGTGTGTGTGTGTGTGTGTGTGTGTGTGTGTGTGTGTGTGTGTGTGTGTGTGTGTGTGTGTGTGTGTGTGTGTGTGTGTGTGTGTGTGTGTGTGTGCGTGTGCGTGCGTGCGTGCGTTATGTACACCTACATATTTCTGGACTCATTTTGTTTGTACGTGTGTCTGGGTCTGCATATAAGCGTGTTCATCTGCAAACAAACTATGTGCATTTGGTGTATGCATACAGAATGTGCATTGGCGTGAGCTCCTTCCGCCATCTGCACGTGGCACCAACACAGACATCCTCCACGTCTCCCAACAACGTAACAACAGCACACACCGTGACCACCAGCTCGCACCGAGACTACTTCCTGTGTCCGACCAGCCGCCCAGGAAGTAATAAGACTCTTACGGACTTAATCAGAGATTGCCCTGGCTCAGACAGCCCCAGAGTGCCACTTTACCCCTCCTCAAAACAAGTCCGGGATCGGCTAATACCTTTCAACCGGCTCAGATATGACTGACGGGCACAACAATTAAAAGCAACGCCAGGAGCAGGAGCTGTTCTGCCCGGCGACACTCGTCCTGTTTTCATGAGAGTCCTTTTTCCAGGGCCGCGATTGGTTTAAAAACAGATTAGCAGACGAGATGGAGTTTAATATCAGTCATAACCTGACAGATTGTTTTGATATTGTGACAAGTGTTATGGAATGATTAATGGCTCACTGCTGAAGTAAAATATATTCTCGGTTTTGTTTTTAGAGTCCAAGATGAAGTTATATCTCTGTGGACTAAAATCGTGATCATTTCAGTTGGTATCGGGTAGTATCAAGAGTTTAATAAAAGGGAAAGGGCTTAAGGGGGGCAAATGACACTAACAAAATACATCTCATTTCCCGATAAGTTAATAAATAAAAAGGTACAGACAAAGCTAAACCAAAACCTGAAAGTTCCTTAAATAATAACATTCCATTAAGAGAAAAGTCTCGGGGGCCACTTTCCCTTAAGTGTGCTTAAAAATATGCAATAAATATATCAAAGTAAAATATACGTTGGGGCGTATGGACAGGTAGGGTGCATCACGGTGGAACTGCTCCCCAGAATAGACCGTCATGTACTGTTCAATTATAACTCCAGAGCGCAGACACAGCGACCTCAGCCACCAGGCCCCCCATTAGCTGTGCTGATGCCTCCACTGGCGTAATTGGGACCTTTTTTGAGCAGTTGGAGCCTGTAGCTCTTTGATGAATTACCCAGGGGACGAAGGGAAGCGCACATTTCCGTTGCCAGCGTCTATCTGAAGATAGACGCTGGCAACAGAGAGGGTGAGGTAAAAGAGATCCCATTAATGTTCTGCGGGAACATCTTTATTATTCTTGATACGGATATGGTCTGTTTCAAATACTGTAAAATCCTGTGGCTTCGCTCTATGCCTAGATTATGCCAAATAACGACTAAATCTGTATGTTTGGTCAAAAGTGATACAGTGATGCAACAATGAATCGTAATACGAAACGGATTACAATTAACGAATGCTAAATCAAACCTGTTCCTTCATTAACAATCACAATCGCCTAGTTATCCATCTGGGTGCAGAATATTCCGATTTGAATTAATTTGGCCGGCAGTGTGAGTAACGGACGGCTGTGTGTTCCTGTTCCGCAGACATTTTGGACCGCCTATCACATGACAGTGACTCAGTGAAGCGGTCCAGTCATGTGACCTCTGGAGGTCAGACAGATAGATCTGGAGGCCCACCAGGTACCAGATTACAAAAAAAAAATTTGCACTAGCACTCCTGCACTTACTAAATGCAGGATAATCTAGCGGTTATAGGGTTGCAGACGACCTGCAGAATAACACGTAGAATAATTCACAGGCAAGGGATTTGGATAGTGTCCCCTAAATTACCTCATAAACAGTGGTACTGATAGAATAAACTATAAATATCGAGAATATTCTAGCAGCTGTTCAAACTGTGATAATCTGTTGCTTTCTTGCATTTCTAATTTCTAACAGTCAATTGTGTGTCTCACAATTCTGGTTGATGCCTTGGATATGATCAGTACATATTGGCTAATGGTCAAACTGAGTCGTCATCTAAACTCTTCATCCAGAGAAATTTTGCATACAATATATCAAAGTCAATATATAAGTTAATAAAAGTAATAAATAAGATAACCATAAAATCCCTCAAACCAGCTCATGCTTTTTGGACGCAATGGTGTTTTTGTGTACACAGTGTAGTAACCTTTTAGGTCAAGTGTGACTCACCCATAAGTCAAAGCGTGTAGTAGAAGAAGAATACAGGGTTCTGTTGGACAGCTGTCCACTCATTATGGTGTTGTATGCGCTCTAATTCCTTCTCCATTGGTGCCTCATTAAAAACCGGATCAACATGTCACTCAAATCTGCCCGCCTCTTCACCCACAATGCACTTCAGCCGCTTTTTGTTTTCACAAATGCAAGATAGTTGTGTCATTATTACAGAGAGAGAGAGAGAGAGAGAGAGAGAGAGAGAGAGAGAGAGAGAGAGAGAGAGAGAGAATGTGTATGTTTATGAATAGTAAAAAACAAGCAGGTGTTCGTCTAGCCACATCAACTAAAACAGTAAAGCTGAAGACATACATAAACATACATGGAAATGTAGGATGTTACACACAAACACAAACTCAACCGCACACACAATACACGTATACGCACTAACTCGAAGGGCCACTGACTCCATGGAAGGAAGGAAAACTATGTTTGTGGTTGAAGAAGTGTTGCAGGGGACAGACGGAGTCGAGCTAAGAGTGACTCTCGCTGACACAAACACGCTCGCTAGCGAAACACACAGATTCCTCCCCGGTCTGCATCCCATTAGCGGGTGGCTTGTCTTTCGTATCACGGTAACAGTGGAAATAAGAAGAAAAAAACACGTTTTTCGATCTGCGAGCTGCAGTGAGACAATCGCTGCAGAGTTGGCAATTTGCATGAAAAAAAAAGCCTGCAGTGTTTTTCTAACCACTCGACATTAACAAATCTTTTAATTACCATTTTTTCAACAACAGTGTTTGGAATAATTTCCGTTGCTTAATGCCGGGGCTTTACAAAGCTGCAAAGAGCCCAATATTTATTTCCATTATTACTCTTTTGTTCCTGGCCCGGCGATAAGGAGTTTCTGCAGCGAACCAATAATAAGCAAATAAACAGACGTGTGAACGAACGTGTACGGTGACCTCTGTGCCGAGTGGAGCTGGGGAGAAGGCATGAAGATGTGGTGAGAACAGATGGATGCACGCTACAGTCAGAGCAACGCACCGCAGCATGGGAACAAGCAGAGAGAGAGAGAGTCAGAGAGAGAGTCAGAGAGAGAGTCAGAGAGAGAGACAGAGACAGAGACAGAGACAGAGACAGAGAGAGAGAGAGAGAGAGAGAGAGAGAGACATACAGAGGGACACAGCCAGAGAGAAAATTATAGCAATTCTTGCTATAATTGGTTTGTGAGAATCTGCAGATTAGGCGTTATGGCGAAGTCTGTTCAACTCCATCTTTCTTGCTCTAGCAAATAAATACGATTCTAAAGAAGAATCCACTTTTGCCTGGCATTTGAATAATAAGACTAACTTTAGTGTCAATGTTTGGAAGTTGAAAGAAATCAACTTTCCCTCCCCGCCCCTAACGCTCATTCACACTGAAATTGTGTTCATTAAAACACAGCTCTATAGCTACTCCTCCAGTCCCCTTAGTGGTAGGAAGGTGTGATTGCGTGTGTGATTACTTGTGCGTCTGTGTGAATGTGTGTGTGTTTGATTGCGTGTCTGTGTTCGGCGTGCGTACGTGGGGAGATGAGGGGTAATTAGACCCATGCCCTTGAGCAGGGCAGTTATCCTCCACTGGTTCCGGTGAAAACACTGCACATAAGAACAACGAGGCTACTACTGTGTGTGCGTGTGCGCGTGCGCGCGCGTGCGTGCGTGCGCGCGTGCGTGCGTGCGCGCGCGCGTGCGTGCGTGCGTGCGTGCGTGCGTGCGTGTGTTTGCGCGTGTGTGCGAGGCCGGGCTGGGCTCCAGCACCAGTCTTGGCGCTCTCACCGTGTCTTAATCAAAAGCATTTCTCTAAAGCTATCCTCCCCGTAGTACGCAAGCAGCTGCTGCTGCTAGCACCTAGCGCACCCCTTTAGGAGGGAATCAAACAGTACAGTAAGGGGGTACAGTATACACCCGCGTATCGTTTCCTTCCCAAACCTCCCAGCCTCACTCACTAATGATGCCGCTCCCACTGAAAGCAGACACCCGTTCAGATGATTGAACGGAGTGATTCTGATAATAAAATCGCATCGGTTCTGCTGCTACCGTTCCAAGATACTGAGGACAACAGCAGCACACCCAGTTCTCTCTCTACATCCCTTCCTCCTACTCCTTCATACTGACCTCTCGCTCGCTGTCTTCCCTCTCTCTCTCTCTCTCTCGCTGTCTTCCCTCTCTCCCTCTCGCTGTCTTCCCTCCCTGTCTTCCCTCGCTGTCTTCCCCTCTCTCTCCCTCTCTCCCTCCCTCTCCCTCTCCCTCTCTCTCTAAAATGGGCATCAAGATCGAAATAAATTTGTGCTGAAAACTCCAAAGCTCTTTCAGACATTAGAGAAACAAATACGGGCAAAACGAAGGCACCGCATGAATAAATACGGCTGCCCCCTGCTGACAGGGCGGTCGCATGCCATGCAGCAGGGATTTATTTAATTCTGAATATAGAAATCTTGTTTTTTCATCTGCCTGTGGAGAATATGATTACTTCAGCCCTGAAAGGTATAGGGTTATTAATTTCATTGGCTAGTTTTTCTTTTCATGCATGTTGGAAAGCCCTCTCAAATCACACTTCCCCAACTAATATCTTAATTTCTTCCAACGCAACAGAGGGAAACCGTTTATGGTTTATCGCTGTGTGTTATTGTTATTATCATCATTGAAGTATTCATGTCTGGTGAGAACAAAGATAATTTGACCCCTGGGAGACATTTCTCTTTGCCTCCATTTACACAGTACTGCGAATATTACCAGCACCAATATTTCTGCCAATACTGTTCACAAAGCTCACAAGAGGCTCCCCAGAGAGAGACGGCTCTATGGTTATTATGAAAAGTATTAAATTAGAGTTCAACATCAACCTCTACATAATAACTAGCAAACAAGGCGCTGCAATCATATGTCTGCTGAACATTGTTTCAACACTCAATATCAATGCAAATATATAAAGACATGAGTTGGATGTGTGATACAGATATATTGATTGTTTCCTCCATATTGATTGTTTCCTCCATTCCACATGATTCACATCAAAGCAACCACACCAACCCATGAGTATGATCATCTTTGTGCCAACTAGGCAATATTTACATTCAATGAAATTAACTGGGGTTAGAACAGTTTAATAGGGAATTTGATTGATTGATTGATTGATTGATTGATTGATTGATTGATTGATTGAGCGTAAAAGTGAGTGAGTGAGTTAGTTTGACAATAAGTAAGTGCGTGAGTGAGTCGGTGAGTAGGTGGACGGGTGGCCCTGGACACATTTATGTGGATCATTTTGAATCCGATGGAATCAGTGAGGATTCCATTGTAAACCCCGCTTTTACGCACCCGTCTGGGTTGCGGGGCATTGGAATACAATGACACAGACCCCCACGTTCGCCTCCTGATCAGGTCTCATCAGTCACGACGTGTCCAACCCTGAGTGGTTACGCCGCTATCGAGTGAATTCACATGGATACCGAAGCATATCCGTTGTGGCCTGTTGTTGTCGATGCTAACAGCTAATGTGCCGATCGACTACTTGATAATGCTAATCCCAGACATCTATGTGTATAATCTGCAAAGGCTCCCCATCAATGATTTCCGCCAACTGCTACTTTTAGCAACAGTTGCCCAATGTTGTTGGTCTTATTTTTCTCAGGCCACGGTTTAGCTCCAACAGCGCACCACAAACACTGTGTACTGATACATGGTCCCCTCCGTTGTCAATCCAAGCACGCAACTTAAAAAAACAAATCTACATCAGAGTGGCTCGGGCCTAAGTGAGGGGGCGGAATAACAACCCCAATCCCACGCAGCAAAACACCAAAAAAAAGATGGAACGTTTGAAATAAAATAAAATAAACCAAAAATGACAGGCAGACTCCAAACCTTGCGGGCAAGCCGGCGACGGATGGAAGGCGCTTTGCAGGGGTCTGTGTGGTGAGGAGTCCTGGCAGGCACTGGGAAAAAACACTCTCACATCGCGGGGGCGTGGGGTGCTGGTGGGTGTGGGTGGGGGGGTGGTTTAGACTCTGCCTCCCACTCCCAGAACATCTGCTGGGGACAAGCGCTGGATGCACCCCCATCACATCTCGCCCGGGAGCCTGTTGGAGAGATGTCGGAGGGTTGAGTGTTAGAAGGAGAAGCGGCTTTGACAGGGAACACAAGTGGAAGCAGGGGGGGGCGTTTGACATGCTTTTGTTCACTCTGTCTGCGTGGATTTGTTTATTTGTAATCTTGTTTGTGTCGTTTAAACAGTCGTAGCTGAAAGGGTTTTGGCTCGAGTGCTTGATTCCACTTGACGCTATTTAACTCGTTTCAGTCCCCATTTCTACAAGTAAAAACGAAGGATTTAGCTTTTCATCCGCCTTATTACCAAGATTGCAGTATGATGTGAATAGTGTGTGCACGTGAAAATGATTCTTTTCACAATCCTCATTGATTTTTTTGTAGATAAGCAACGGTTGACATTGCGTGCCTTTGTCTGACAAATTTTGTAAATATTAGAAATTACAGAAGGCCGCAGAACATTTCTCTTCCTAAGCCTAGTATCCAGCACAAATAGCAGGGCTTTTTACTTGATTAACAAAAATGATAAATGAATCAAACCTACAATCACTTAAACTCCAGAGATTGTCTGGACATAACTTCAAAAGGTGTACCCCGGTAGTCAACCTCAATACAGATCAGGAAAACAAGAACTCCCCAACAAGAACGACACTAGTCAACAACTTCTGCTGTGATTTCTATTTGACTTTGACCCTGGATAGGACACATGCTCTCTTGTTTTTGGCAGCTCTTTAGCCTGAATGTGTGATAATAACCAACTGTTAAAAATTGGTATTATTATGACATTACCACACCTTGAAGAGAACCTACCACTGACTCACTTAGCCAAGTCTCATCTACCCAGCCGTGGGGCCACAGTATCAGAGGCCGCTCCTCTACCCGCAACACGCCATCTATTTATAAAGCACCCCTCGCCCGAGACACCTTTATGTCATTGAACTCCCTGCCGGGGTGTTCTCAGCTCGCTGCATTTCATCAACGCCGCGCTGAGGCCTGTTTCCAAAAGGTTGTATCAGCAGCAGCCGTGACATTTATATCATCCCTGGGCGGAGATTATCGCCATAGTTACGATAGAAGATAGAAAGATACCAGATGTTGGATGGCGCAGTGCAAGAGGCTTATCACACGATAGATCAACTTGATTATCTGAGCTGCGACAACAGGCACACGCGCACACACATGCACACAACCGAGCACGCACGCACACGTGTACTATGCGCCCAAACCCGCACAGACACCCACACACACACGCACGCATCAAGGTATTTTATGATCACGATTTTAATGATCATGACAACACAGTGCAGGCTTTAACTCGTAATAGGGGGGAAATAAAACAATGATAGGGACGTTGAAGACCTTGTGTCTCTTTTAAAGATGTCTCCTCAAGTGCCTGATTTCAGACACTGCGGTAGAATGACTCGCTGACACATGCAACAGCAACATGCTGTGGACATTATACTGGCCGCAAACCACTGCTGGTGTTGGTGGGTCGGTTTGCAGCACTTGAAGAAGGCGCGGGGCCATGGTTGAACTTTGGTTTAACTTCATACAAATGGCAAAAAGTTGCGTGCCTCCCGTCTGGCCAGTTGATTGGACGTTCTGGGAGCAATGGCAATGGCAAAAAAAAATCTCGGTTTTTACACACTTCCATCTGCAGCGTTGTAAACTCCCCCCAGCACCTGAGAGAGAGAGATGGAGGGGGAAGGGGATCAAGTAACCAGCCTGCTGTCGTACAGTTCTCTTACATTGCCCTGCCCTCTGATGGCCTGGACGATCTGTCCAAGGAAACATGTTCCAGGACGGGCAGGAGCAGGCCCTAGGCTGCGTGGAGGGCTAGGGGGGGTGGGTTATGGGGCCCCTAGGAAGTGAGGCTTTCTGCCTCGTGTGGACATGACCCCACTTCCACCAACAACTTACATGCCTTTCAAACTGGGTACCATTAGGTCCTATGCATTATTTATGTTAAATACCAGAAACCTCAACTGCTTTAAATATTTTCGAAAATATAATATAAATACATTTATTTATACTTGCTACTACTCTAAATATATACACACACAAAAACGCCCACAGTGCAGCTTTTACGGTTAAATACAGCCCCTGTGATAGAGCGAGATATTGTGGCCATTCATTTGGTGAAAGCAACATAAATGTGATATATATCGCGTAGCCCACGGCAACTAACTGGTGAGGGCGGGGCGAGAGCGAGATCTGACCAAGCCGTCTCAAAACGTAGTTAGCCAGAGAAGCCGCATAAAGCACCCAGCTGTATTGGCTTCGGGCTGAAGATACGTTAATTTATCATAGCCAGGAAGGGGCTATCAAGGAGAGATATTTTCCGCGACATCGTTAGACATACAACCGTAAAGCGAGTCTGAAGGCTGTGATTGACTTGGATCATAGACAGCCGACGTGTCCTTTAATGGCGCCGAGGCAGCTGTCTCGTTTCCACACTGCTTCTGTCCTGCTGCTGGACCGCCAACTGCTGCTGCACCTCTCCTCAAAAAGGTGCAGAGAACTAGCGATAGGAAGGGAGGACGCAGAGAAATGTTTTGGGAATGCGGCCCAGAATACAGAATGTCCCAGCCAACTGTCAAACATGAACATCAACTGTCAAACTGAAGTGTCCGATGTGAGCATTGGTGATTCATTTGGGAAAATGTGTTGCTTTTCGGGACAGATTGATAGAATATGACTAGATATTCAGGCTTCTCCTTCATTTGTGTTCACTTTTGAGGTGGGATTCAAAACTAAAGAGGTCAAAAATTGCATTTTGTTTGGCACGTCCACCATCTTTATCTGACTTGGCATACCGAAGCTTTGTTGGTGTTTCGGATTACGATTTTGGATTTCTCAAAGAATCGCAAACAGCCAGCGAAAATAACATCTGATAAGCGCAGCATGTGTACACACACAAATGGATTCACCGTGATGTATGAAAAAATAAGACAACATTGATCACAGCGAACCTACATGGTGGAAACGCGATAAGACTCTCACGCAGTGAACGAACAATCCTATGTTGCAACCCCAAGGTCAGATCATCACCGTGAGTCAGTGTGTTGGTTGAAAAGCGAATAAAAGCAGAGGTTATCAGACAAAATGTTGTTTCTGTGCATCGCCTGACCATGGCACATCTACAATAAATGCATATATACCGGGGAAGGGGGAGGGCTGTCCGTAGATAGACACATTGGATGTGGACTGCGTGCAGAGGTAAACCTCTTGTTCTGAATCAGCCAGCGAGTGCTGCTGCATGCTGATGTGTTTGCTCTTCGGCACCGCAAAACCAAGCCTCCCCTTTCATGAGTTACTGTAGCCGTGATCAAAAGCTGCGCCTGCTCTCGACGGGGGAACTCATTTAAATATTGTACGTAACCCTACCTTCACCCCGTAAGGCGAGCCCCGTGTCTCACGACTTTTCAAAAAAGGCCTGGCGAGGCCGTGAGCACGCTGTACCCTGCTGTGATCGGGGGGAGTGGGAAGCTTGCAGACTTGAGGCCCCCAAGGTTCACACTCTCTAATGATTCTGTCGTTTACTCCCCCAACAACCCTGGGGAGAAAACATACATAACATGGCTGTTCTATGAACTACTGAGGCCATGTTTTATTGATTACTGCCTTAGTGTCTGTGTAGCTTCACATTAAGTACTTGCGTTGGCCAATCTTGCCGATCCTTTGGGTCGGCAGAGACTCTGTTGGTTCAAAAGGAGGTAGCTTTGGTTTTTAACATTAAACGTTTATTCATGTTTGATAAGTGAATAGACGCACAGAAATGTGGGTTGGAGGAGAGGGAACCGCTCGGCTTTTGAGTTGTGATTTTTAACCAACCACCAGGAGAGGAGAGAGGTTTGGGAGAGAGAAGGGGAGGGAGAAGGGGAGACCGGAGAAAGGAGGATAAGCGAGAGAAGAGTGGAAGAAATAGGAGTGAAAGGACGAGGAGAGGGAGGAGGAGAGGAGTGGGGGGAAAAGAGGGTTATAGGGGATCGAGGAGAAAGGAGAGAAAAGAGGAGAGGCCAGAAAAGGTAGCTAAGTTGAGGAGAGGTATAGGGGAGAATGAACTGAAAATAGCGAGAAAGGAAGACTACAGGATAGACCAGACAAGTACGAGCGAAAGGATACACCAGAAAAGGAGAAAACAGCAGACAAAGGAACAAAAAGTGATAACAAGAGAATATGCAGCGGAAAGGTGGGTGGATGGGAGGGAGGGAGGGAGGGAGGGAGGGAGGGAGGTGTGTGTGTGTGTTTGGAGGAACGTCGTTCTCCCCACCTGCTAATTAGTGAGAGGGTTTACCTAGCACCCCCCCCCCCCTCCCCTCTCCCCCCGCTGAGGGCTACGACAGCCCCCGTCACACACCTCAGGGAACGGAGGGATCTGAATATTGTTGTGATTAGTCGAAGCTGACGGAGAGATAATCGCCCTTCGTCTCCTCTTCTCACTCCTCAAAGGAACTCCTCTGCCGTTGCCACGGAAACCAAACCGCCCCCAATTAAGATAGATTCGCCATATTCATTGCTGCATTTTGTTTTTCGTTGGGGGGGGGGGAGGTTTTTTTTTCTATTTGTGTTGATATCTGTCGTGTGTGTGTGTGTGTGTGTGTGTGTGTGTGTGTGTGTGTGTGTGTGTGTGTGTGTGTGTGTGTGTGTCTGTCATGCGTGTGCATGAGTGTGTGTATATGTCGGGCCTTTACAGAAGCAGCCATCACTACCACCACCACCACCACCACCAGCGCCTTCTCTGGGCTGGCCCAGGGACTGGCAGAGTGGCGGCGGCCGTACATGAGTCAGCAGCCCTCCCACATCAAACGCTGAACCCGTGCGGCTCCTTCTGCGTGGGATGCGGCCGCCGAACGCTACGGAGGAGCTCTCGCTCTCTCTCTCTCTCTCTCTCTCTCTCTCTCTCTCTCTCTCTCTCTCTCTCTCTCTCTCTCTCTCTCTCTCTCTCTCTCTCTCTCTCTCTCTCTCTCTCTCTCTCTCTCTCTCTCTCTCTCTCTCTCTCTCTCTCTCTCTCTCTCTCTCTCTCTCTCTCTCTCTCTCTCTCTCTCTCTCTGGAGAAGCCCTCGGTGAACTCTGAGCGCACGCCCAGCGCACTCTGGGCGTGCGCGAGGGGAAGTGGTTTGGGGCACCGGCGGACGGGGTCAGAGGTCGTCCTGGAGACGGCCCAGGTGGAAGAGGTGCCGCGATGGTTTGACATGGCCGGATTAGTTTTCGCCGAGCTTGTTTCTCATCTCGGTAGAGAAGGGGTCCATCTTTCACCCTTTCCTCCGCTCTGAGTCCATTTGTGGCGCATCTCCGTTTTTTTATGGGCCTAATGGTCGGATAGTTAATCACACGATTTGCACGGCACTTCCGAGCGTTCCTCTCGAGATCGGCGCTGATCACTGCTCGTCTCTTCGGGTGTGTTTCAAAATGATAACTAGACCCGCGAACCCACAGTGACACAATGGGAACAAACGCAATGACCATGATACACTGCGGACCCTAACCTGTCCGGGTACTGGGTCTGGTCTCTGATGCCAGGGCTGGGGTAGGCCCGTGAAGACCTCTACATTAGATAGGGGGGAAGGGGGGGGGGGTCACTTTCCAACTGCCAAACGACAACAACAACAACACAAACATAAAAAAAATAACCCTTGATGCTGATTAGCATGGCTTTGGGATTAATGATCTTGCATAGATCCAAATCGGCACCCCCTCGCAGTATCAATCAATGATGGACACATCAGCACGCGCACACACACACACCCATGGACGCGCACACACACACACCCTTGGACACACACACACACACACACAGACACACACACACATACACACACACACGAATAGGGTGATGGACCCTCACCTGGCATCGTTTCCTGCTGCAGAGCGTGTGTGTGTGTGTGTGTGTGGGGGGGGGGTTCTTGGGGTGTCGGTGGGGTGGGTCGAAGTTAGGGCCGATAATGACGACCATTTGTTTCCATTAAGGCTTCACTGCTAGAGCGATGACCACCGGAGTGGAGCACATTTAAGGGCGGGCACAAAAACACACATGCTGTGCACGCACACAACACACAAATGTTGATATACACACGCATACACACAGGAAGCGATGGGTTGTCCGGGGAGAGGGCGGGCATGTCTGGCCAGGAGGAACTCTTTATAAGAGTGTTAGGTTACCTGCGCTTGAATCAGGTCAGGTTTGTTTCCCCGGCTCTTTAATCACAATGAACGTCTCGACGGCCCTCAAGGCCCGGTGGTGGGATCAGGTTCAACATCCAGCTCCTTGCTTTAGCCATTCCCAGTGGGAAACAGGAAGCAAGCCAACACAGAGAGCCGGTGCATTCGGTGCAGTGGGTGTATTGAATGCTGCATTGAATGCTGGGAAATATTTATGGCCGTCATTAAATTAGCGAAACTACGATTTATGTGGACATAAACGAAAGAGGGACTGAAGGATAACGAGTGGGAGAAGGAGCTGGCTCGAGAGCATGGTGGCCAATGAGTGTGTGTGTGTGTGTGTGTGTGTGTGTGTGTGTGTGTGTGTGTGTGTGTGTGTGTGTGTGTGTGTGTGTGTGTGTGTGTGTGTGTGTGTGTGTGTGTGTGTGCGTTCGTGCGCGTGTGAGGGAAAATGAGTGAGTGAGCCAGTGAGTGACAGAGAGTGTGTCTGAGAGAAAAAAAGTGAAAACAATGTGAGAGAGTGCAACTGAGGAAGAGAACAAATGTCAGAATCTAGAGAATAGAATGATAGGAAAGTAAAGAGTGCAGGAGGCTTGGAGGAGCGGAACAGAGTTGTATCATCAGGTAGCAGGTGCCCAGTTCCCCTCCCAAATAAAATATATATAAAGAGAGAACGAGAGAGAGAGAGCGAGGCAGAGAGATAGAGAGCGTGGCAGAGAGAGAGGACAAATCAATTGCCCTCAGAGAGTTCACCTGTCACTCACAAATCCATTGCGCTTTTAACCCACTTTATATTTGAACTGATTTTTAAAATGAATTTATTTAAATAATTTACATATTGAAACATTTTTAACAGGTTTCAAAAATGGCCTTTATTAATTTAATTGAAATTGATCAAGTTTTTTATCTTTGGGAATAAGCCAATTATGCACCCATTTAATTATGGAATCCATTTATATTCCATGTTAATGTTTCTGCAGTATGTTTGTTGTCTTTATTAAGGATGCATCTGAGATTTTAATACGGTTTGAAATCCTGATCATTATTAATAGGTTAAATCGGGGGAATGATAAAGATGAGGGAATTACAGTGAATTGGCATGATAAAAATAATATGAAATCTTATAATTTTACATCCGTAGGTTTGGGATATCGTGGTTCACAGACACGACGGAACATGTTGTGCTCAACAAGCTACTCATCCTCCAAACATACCCCAGTACTCGAACACCCAGTCCTGACATGAAAACTCCAGGACTCAAAGCCTCAAGGGGAAAGGCAAATAGGCAGATGATTAACTCAAAGATTGGAATCATACAAAATAATTGGATATGAACAGTGCCCAACAACGGATCAGGGAGCCAATCAAAGTTCAGACCCTAGCTCACTGGAGCAGGCCCTGGGATGAACCTAGCAACACACGCACACGCACACACACACACACACACACAGACACACACCTTCATTAATCCTTTCAAAACTTCACCACCATGGAATGAATAACTGCCCATGCCATGACTTTCACACCATTTTAGAAATCTTTCAAAAGTCAACTCAACCGTGTTTTGGGCAGTGACCACCAACACCTGCAGTTGGGTTGCTTCCACCTTAACCGGGAGATTAAGTTCCATCATTTGGCCCAGCTAACAAGCGGGTTATCCCGCTGTTGATCTTAAGTGCATTGGATCAATACGTCCTCGCCTTGGCCCCTCTTTCCCCTCCCCTCCACATCTGCTGTTTTCTTTTGCCTTTTTTCCCGGTAAAACCCTTTCCACCCGAAGCGACTGAAACCGCCTGGCAGCAGCCCCGTCTCATCTGCATTTTAGCACACTCACTGTCTGCTCTGGGAGCCGGTCCACACCCTCAGACAGAAGGAAGACACAACCAACCACAACCACCACCTCGACGGCCACGGCAGCAGCGCGTCACCCCGGCCTGCTAAAGGATCCCAGACAGGATCAATAGCGAGACAGTGCTGTGGCGGTGGTTCAATCCACTCTGTGCCGTCTCATCCCTCCGGCCAGAAACATCAGAGGCGGGATCCTGGCACCGGCCTGGAGGCAGGCGGTCTGGGGATGCAGATGGAGCAGAGTGGGGTGTATTTTCTGTTCTTTATCTGCAGGACAGATGCCCAGATATACACAAACGGCTCTGATTCAGGTCTATCTTTAAGTGCTGACCTGCGCCTTGCAAAAACCTGCATCATAGAAAGTGTCTGAAATGGGGGGGGAGATAAAATGCGCAATGGAGAGAGCGATAGGCATGGTGTGCGTGCGTGCGTGCGTGCGTGCGTGCGTGCGTGCGTGCGTGCGTGCGTGCGTGCGTGCGTGCGTGCGTGCGTGCGTGCGTATATATACACTATTCGCTAGTGTGAGTTTCTTGGATGTTTATGCAAGCAGGTAGCGTATCGTTACATATCGATAGTATCAAACTGCTTTCAGTGCATCTCTTTGACTATGTTGTGCTAAAGGAGAAAGGTAGCTCTGGTTCCTCATAGGTATACTTTAACCTTTACATTTAATCACTAAACAATCTAGTGAAAGCCCTCTAGTTTGAAGTGTGCCCTACCTTGTAATTACAGGATGACCATTAGAAAGATTCTCAAAATGATCCAAAATAACCTCTGGCAATCTTTCCTCAATCCAACATCATCCCCTTCAAATGTCATTATGTCCATTGATTGTTGTTCCTCGGTGATACATGAGCAATCCCACACTCCACGTCACATTTGGCCCCACAACGCCAGCCCCTACTTGAGCACTCACGCTGGGTAAAACACTACGGTACACGCCATGGATCGAAAAATACGAACTTGTTAATTACGCTCCATTGCGGGGGTGTGTGTGTGTGTGTGTGTGTGTGTGTGTGTGTGTGTGTGTGTGTGTGTGTGTGTGTGTGTGTGTGTGTGTGTGTGTGTGTGTGTGTGTGTGTGTGTTTTTATCATCCTTCTACATGGTAGAAAAGAACCCCAGCCAGCGCGCCGTGGTTCGAACAGGGACAGAGGGGAAAACAGATGTAGTGGCGGTATTATGCGAGGGGATTACGCCAGACAAGTGGAGCCACGCCGCTCCCCTCTTGACAATAAACAGCCTCCGTTAGTCCCGAAGGACAAAACCACTGTGTGTTCTTCATCGCCTCCATCACAGACCTCCTCGTCGCCTCGTCCCCTTTCTCCTATCAAGCTTTCATTTCCAGCTGGTTTCCTTCCATGTCAAAACGCTGCCGTGGAAATGGAAGCCAAATAAAATAAAATAAAATAAAATCGGCGCCGCGCAATTCACGGGTATACTGTCGGAAACTCTCTCGGAAAAACACTGAGCGAGTTGTTAGCCAGAGAGGAGGAGGAGGAGGAGGAGGAGGTGGAGGAGGTGGAGAAGAACCATGTGGGGCCTGTAGGCATTCTCTGAGCCACTCTCTCCCACTGTCTGCGAGCGAACAAAAGGGGGGCAACTGAACCACAGGAGCTGCCAACACTGGCAGGTTTTGATGAGGTATGTCAGGGCAAACTGGGAGGACTTTTTGGTCTTCTTTCGTTCGGTTGGATATGTTTGGAAGGTCCCTTTGTAATGCCCGTCATTTGTCTCGGTTGGACGTGGCTGGCAAGTGGGCCCAGTTTAATGCTAACATGACATCCTTGACCACCTGAATCTGACGGCTACTAGTTGCTCTACCAGCTACCAGCCCAAAAACATGGTGAATATATGAACTCTTAAATAATCCCCCAAAATATGTCTAATTTAAGCATAAATGCCCTTAGTTGCCGCTTTGTTAGTAGCTCAAGCATCACCATTTTGTTAGCTGTTTTTTGATGGTCAGCCCCAATCTCAGACTAGTTGTCCCTAGATGGAGGATCCATTTCCCTTGTTCCTTCCCAAGGTGTCTACCCTCACGTTTTAGACAGCAATGTGTTGCCCTTCAGAGAGCTGAGGGTTAGGGTTTGTTACATATGGTGTTGGCAAGAGAAGCCCTTTGAGACTGTTACTGGGATTGAGAGCTAGACGAATACATTTCACTTGACGGAGAAAGGCTTCCTCTCTCCACCCCTCACTCAACTCCTCCTCCTCCTCCTCTTCCACCACCACCTCCTCCTGCTTCATCCACTAGCCTGCATGCCCCCCCCCCCCCACCCTCTCCCTCCCCTCCCGGGTCCATTAGGCTGTCGCTCCACAGGCAGGAGTGACTGACATTTCCTCAGCCGCCCGGTGGACTGCTGAGGCTTGAAAGGAAATCCAACGCTTTGACCCAAAACCACTCGTTTGGTTTCCTTCTCCCTCTCTCGTCCGTCAGAGGCCCCTTTGTGACAGTGTGTGCTGCCGTATTGGCTCCTTCCCCTAAAGCCTGCATGAATTCAACAACAGGATCCCCCGATACACTGAGACACAACAACACACCGAATGAGGCACGTCACAAGACCAGACAGGTGCAGACAATATAATTAGTCTGTTTGTATATACATGAGAGAGAGAGAGAGAGAGAGAGAGAGAGAGAGAGAGAGAGAGAGAGAGAGAGAGAGAGAGAGAGAGAGAGAGAGAGAGAGAGAGAGAGAGAGAGAGAGAGAGCAAAAGTGCTGGGAAATTGAAGGGGGAAGTAGGAAGAGATAAAGAGAGTGAGAGGGAGGGAGGAATAGGTAGACAATGAGAGTGGTATAGGTACACAGGGAGAACAGCATGGACGTTTTCAAAATCGCATAGCCGCACCTGAAACATATTCCTGAAGGGGAAAATACCAGAGAGCGATCGTAAATAGAACACATAAAAAAACAAGATCACAGAGCATAATACTTGCAAATAAATTATATTACTGGCAGTTAGAGCCAAAAAGATTAAAAAGTGCTTGGCCACTAAAATAGGCTACTGCTTAGCACTCCATAACTATAAGAAACTATTAGAAACTTTTACCATTAGAAAAACAGGATCAAACACCAAGGGTATATACTGTTGGCTATAAATAAAGCAGTTGTTTTGAATGGAGAACATAAAATCCAACTAATGATCATCCTTGCTACATCAAACCCATCGCCAGGTAGTGTAGTGATTGAGGCTAGGTATAGCTTTATTAACGTGACAGTTTGATAGTTTGTTTTACTGACATTTTCTTTGGTGCCCTTGTATGATCTTTCTTTGTTAGCTTAGCATCAAAGTATCTTCTTTCCTTGTTGGCTTAGCATCATTGTATCTGCCTTTTCTGTAAGCTTAGCATCATCGTTTCTCCTTTTTTTAATAAGCTTAAATCATTGTATCTTCTTTCTCTGCGTTAGCATAATTTTCTGGGTTAGCCTAACATGGTTAAGGTAAACCACACACACACACACACACACACACACACACACACACACACACACACACACACACACACACACACACACACACACACACACACACACACACACACACACACACACACACACACACACACACCATTAGATCCATAGCAGGTGGGCATAGGTGACGTCCATGCGTCAGCAGAGACAGCTCTGATAAATAACAGGTGTCAGGAAGTCTCTTAGAGTGTGATGTGGAGTGTGTGCGTGTGTGTGTGTGTGTGTGTGTGTGTGTGTGTGTGTGTGTGTGTGTGTGTGTGTGTGTGTGTGTGTGTGTGTGTGTGTCTCTCTCTCTCTCAAGGGTCCTTTTTTATAGGTTACAGGACAAGCTCAGCCAGTGCTATCCATTATAAATGACATCTGGTGTCACCAATACTGTTACTCTGCCCCTCTCTCTCATCTCCTGTCTCTATCTACGTTTTTTTTTCTCCCAATCTCTCTCTCTCATCTCCTGTTTCTATATATATCTATCCATCTCACCATCTCTCTATTTACAGTATCTCCCCCTTTCTCCCTCATTATCTCCCATCTCACTGTCTCCCTACCTCCCTCTTTCTACATATAAATACACACCTCCCATTTCTCTCATTCTCTCTCTATCCTTCCCAAAATTATACATACAGTATATCTCCAAAAATCCATCCCAGCTCTCTGTGTCTATATCTCTCTCTCTGTGAAAAAAAATAAAAAAATAAAAAACTGAAATGCTGACGCCGTCTTGCATCAGCAGAACACACACACACACACACACACACACACACACACACACACACACACACACACACACACACACACACACACACACACACACACACACACACACACACACACACACACACACACACACACACACACACACACACCTCTCTCTCTCTCTCTCCTCCTTCCCCCCTGGGGTGAGAAGCAGGATGACTCCCTAATTTTGATGAATCCCCGGAGAAGATTCCTGGGCGAGCCCTTGGTTGACCTCTGAGACTCCAAAGTCCTCTCTCCATTTCTCCCCCCCCCCCCCCCCCTCTCTCTCTCTCACTCCCTCCCTCCCTCCCCCATTCTCCCTCTCCCTCCCTCCCAGAGTGTCATAAAGTATGTTGAAACATGGCTCTGCAATACTCAATCTCTTTCAATAATTTAAGATGCCTCTGTCCATACAGCCATCACCCTATGGCACACTGGAAAACTTAGTTTTCTAAATTGTGTTGTCTGATACCTTGGGCGGAGATGTGCTATGATCCACCGTACATTAGCCGGATCATGTTATATTCCCATCATCGGTTACTGTCTTTATCTTTATCGTGTCTGTGGTCGTCATGCACAGCACTTGGTAACATCAATTAGAAACGCTGCTAGATATACATCAACTTCTTTATTATTCTTATGTAGCATGATTAATAGTCCAACATGGTTGGGCGGATACAGATGTGAATGCAGGTGTTTACACCACCAGAGCTACGTAACGCATCAGGCAGGCAGTCGGGCAGGCCCGATTACAATATTTCAAGCTTTGAATATTCGTTCAGGTTTCTGAACGAGTGTGAATATTCCGAGAGAAAAAGTCAAGTCCTATTATGAGAGTAGGCCCATTTTAAAACGATCACAAAGCAAATAGATGGTTTGAATATTGTGCAAAGATTTGGGTCAATTGTAGGCAGGACTGTCGCTATTCACAAAAAGGGAAATCGCACAAAACGGACAGACAGATCGCAATAAAATGAAAAAACATTGCTAGCCGTTCTATTCTGTTTATGAAATAACCAAACGGTTATTCTTAGTTGGTCGAGCCTTTCGTGTCTTTGGCCTTGTTTGAACATTGAAGTAGCTTTCTAAATGTGTTTGTTTTTAAAACCCTTCTAAAAACCGTTAGCCCCCCGCCCTCAACAGCCTCTTGTTTATATGGCCACCACAGAGCAGGGGGAGTAAATACTAACTATTACTACAAGCGCACAGTTTAATGGATGCCTTATGCACTTGCATGTATTATTCTATTTTGCCCCTATTTTGCACCTTGCACCAGATCGTGGACCTGGATTATCAGCGGGATATTCGGACGAATGTAACCAAACCTTCTACCTACTGTGCGCAAATATGCCCAGGAATTAAAAAATAATAACATAATTAAGCCCCCTAAGTATTCTAATAATGAATTGAGATTGGCCTACCGACATAACAAACGTTGGAATAATTGAGCTCGGCGCTAGCCAGCAGGCTGGTAAACGGTCTGTATCTATACGTACGTGTCTGTCAGGGTGTGTGTACTTAGGCGCCGCGTGACACATTGACTGATGGGTGAGTGGGTTCACACTGTCGTCCCATCAGGCTTAAGAGGGCCTCACTGTTAGCCCACCACCACAGGTCCCTGACCTATATGTAGACCCCCTCCCATCGCCCCCCCCCACTGGAACCGCCAGGGTGGGAGTGATTTATGAGCTGGGATTTATCAACAGACAGTCACAGGACCGGGGCTGTGTTCGCCTTTGACAACCAATACAGCAAATACGTAACAGAGTGGTAGTGAGTATGCTATATATACATATATATATACACACACGTAAATATTCAATTTGGTAGACAGATTTTTCCATAACAATGCTGCAATGGCAGCATTGACAAGCATGAGTGGCTTTTCAGACCCAAACCCCAAACCATGGAAGTGTCAATGCCTTGCTTTACAAAAGGTGCTTCACATTATCCCAACTGTGTGTGTGTGTGTGTGTGTGTGTGTGTGTGTGTGTGTGTGTGTGTGTGTGTGTGTGTGTGTGTGTGTGTGTGTGTGTGTGTGTGTGTGTGTGTGTGTGTGTGTGTGTGTGTGTGTGTGTGTGTGTCAGACAGAGAGAGAGAGAGGGTGAGTCAGCGACAGAGAGAGGGTGAGACGGTAGGTGAGAGAGCGAGAGGGGCCCCGAGTGCGGAGGATAACTGCCGGGATTGAACGTGTTAAATCTCCAGGTTAGAAAGAACAGCTGACTCATAGATTTTTCCAGCAGCGCCTGATTCCATTCAACATCAGATCGTGGACAAAGGTAATAGGATCGAAAACCTCCAGCCAGGCCGCCCTTCACACACACAGAGCCCGCCGAAACCCAGCAGGAGGGGGGGGTATGGCAGGCCAGGGACACTAAGGGATTGAGGGGGGCAGTGTCAATGAAAAGCGAGGTGAGATAAAGAGTAAAACATTGAGAGAGAGAGAGAGAGGGACTAAGAGAGTGAGGGAGAGACAAAGAGTGTGCAATAGAGAGCGCAACAGCGAGATATAGAGGTGGAGAGAGGGGCGTTTTGGAAAATCCAGAACTCAAAGGATTTGTCCGGTTTGCTTTGACCCCAGGTTGACTGTTAACATTGTCTACGTCTCTCCTTTTTGTTCAAACCACCCCCTCTCGCAATGTATGCGCCTGAAATGTGGCAGTTGGCCATCCATTGACATCCATCATGTTCCAAACAAGTGTTTATTAGCAACCAGAGGTGTATCTTTGTTTAGTCTAACACAAGTAAGCGCATGTTAACTGCCCTGGCTGGGTGGTTTTTGTCCAATAGTGCCCACAAACTAATGAATCAGATAAGTTTCAAACAGCCCTCCTCATTTAGACGAAATTGGCAATAAGAATTCTGATAAAATTGTTTCAAGTGGGACACAAAAATAATATAATCAAATATCGATTTTATTGTTTTAATTCCTTCTATTTCTTTTTTTTATCCCATTGAAAGGCGTTACTACTCACAGACAAAAAACATGCATACTATTATACAGAAAACATAGGTCTTCTAGGCTACTACACGCCATGCTAACTACGCAATTTGTTTACAACTTCTGATGATTTCACTTATTTACCAGAACTACAGAAAACTTCTTAAGAGTCAACTCAAGATCCTTTTATGAATGTGGGCCGCAGCACACTTATCCGTATGCCTTCTGTTGTGGGAAGAGAGACAGACACGAACTTCTCCGTGTGAACCAGTCCCCTATCACCCAAGACATGTTCTACCACTCAATGCTGCGACTAACACACCAACTCAGACAGACTCAGCCTGAGAGTGGAGGAGGAGGTGACACTTTCCCCCTCATCGGAAGACAGACAGACGGCCATCTGGGGAAATACTGGCTAGTAGTGAGCGAGAACGTGAGACGGTCAAGATTCGTTTGGAGTTTCATATTTTTTATTATCAATTTAACCTAGTCTGGCGGCGGGTCGTTCAGTCAGTCAGGATCAATAAATAGTGAGGATAATGGGGAATACGATTTGAAAAACTAATGAATAATCACAATCAATCAATCAATTAGGGTGACCACCCACGTAATCTATCGGCCAATCAGTACAACCGGTCGGCCAATCAATCAAGGCTGCTCATTCATTCTACCGGTCAATGCATCTTGATTCACCAGCAGATTGGTCTGGAACAGCGTGACACAGTTACACAACATTTGATGTTACAGTTCATGCGGTTCACTGTCTGCGGTGTGGTTGAACACAAACACATGCGCCACTGGGACTGTATCAGCTAAGGGGCTGCATGTACACACAGTGACTGTCACTATCCCCGGATACTGGAATAAATCGAGTGTACGCTGCACAAATATTTATAGGAAAGCCTCTCCATGTGTCTTGATTTGCTGTCTATTGTGTGCGCACTTGTTTGCCACCCCACTATATCTATATGGTCCTTGTTGTGCCAAAGTGATAGATCATACACGGTGTTCAATATGTACCGTACAAATCTCTCGCTCTCATATATTACCAACAATTCTCTCCATCAGTGGATCTGTGCGCCTTTGGGGTGTTGGGAGTGAGGGGGGAAGTGTGGTTGCAGGGGCAGAACGATGCACCGGCAAACAGAGTGATCCTTATTTAGATTTTCTCGTGCGCAAACTCTCCGTCCGGAGCGAGCGCTGGCGCGGGCGACTGAGCGCCCGTTAGCTGCGGCGGCGGCGGCGGCGGCTCTTATCTGCCGGCCCCTCCCCCGGCGAATAACTGGGAGATGGAGAAGAAGATTCACCGTTGAATCATTCTGTCAGAGTGTGTGCCTGTGTGTGTCTTTGTGAGTGTGTTACTGCGTGTGCGCGTGCACGCGCGTGTGTATCGTTAAGTGTATGTGACTTTTTGTGTGCGTGTGTCATTTTTGGTGTGCGTGTCTTTTTGTGTGTGTGCGTGCGTGCGTGTGCATAATTGTGTTTACCGATAGAAGGGGAAGTCTTTCATGTGGACGAGATAAGTGGGTGATTTGTGGAACGTTCCGTTGGCCCTCTCCCCCTCTCCGTTCCAGTCCATCGGTCTGTCCTCTCTCTCCCAGGTCTGGTCTCTCTCTATGGCTCGCTCTCTCTTTAGCGACACAGTCCACTGCCTCGCCGCCACCACTGCTCTCTCCATCTATTCTTCCCCATCTGACCCCTGATTCTCTCGCTCTCTCAATCTCTCTGTTATGAATGCTGATGCTAGACTAAACGTCAGGGTTATGATGAAGGAAGACTGTTGGTAATGGCTTTCTGCCTTGCTCTCGCTCTCTCTGTGTGCGTGTGCGTGTGTGTGCGCGTGTGCGTGCGTATATTTAGCTGTGTGCGTACAACTATCCATTCTTCCTATCCTTGCAGCAACAGCAAACAGCAAACACTCAATGATGAAAACTAGTTATTAAGACGAAACTCCTCTATTGAGAGAGTTCCCCCCTTCTATTTCCAACACATACAAACACCCCCTGCGGAAAGACGTTGAGTCTAATGCCGCCTTAATAAACCGTTGTGTAGCTCGAGATATGCGAGCTGTCAGTTTGTTTATGAGCGCCGTGCCGCCATGGAGACGAAGTGACAGCCGCGGCTCCCCGAGGGGGACCGCAGTGTCATCTCCGTGGAGACCAAAGGACAAAGTCAAGAGGAACTCGGCGGAATACCAAGAGGCGCGGTAATAACGGCACGCGAACGCGCCGCCTGTTACAGAACACGAAACCTCGCACGCTGCATCGGCCGATGCATGCCCTGCGCAGAGAGATGTATGTCGATGTGTCGCGGTCACGAATGGTCCCGTCGCTGTTCTCTCTCCTGGTTGTCGTTGTGAGCGTCGCCTTAGCGAGCTGCACAGCTAGCTAGCAGTGTATTTATTTACACATGTTTGTGCTTTGATAGGGATTCACAGGGACTTTATATGAAAACCCAATGAAGCTGGTATTGTTAACTCGGGCATCGCCAAGTCTAGTGAGCACCACAGACATAAACACGAGATACCCCGTGGTTCGCAAGCCTGGTTTTTAATCTGTGAAACGGCCTGCGATTCAAAGCGTCTCTCTCCAACACCTCCGGATACGAAAGTGGTTTAGAGAGAGAGAGAGAGACGAGCATCAAACCCAGGTCCCTACCCAGCAGCGTGTTCACCTTTGTGGGGAGAGCACTAACAGTCTGAGCCATGGCCCCTCTCTGCTTCATTCCTCAAGCCAAGACAGTGTTGTGAACCGGTGGGCATGCTGAGCCAAGGGAGGTGGACGTCTCCCTCCTAGCCCCTCTAAAGGTGATTTACCTAGTTGTTCCGCGGACTGCTGGGCCACGCTCCAGAAATAAGTGCGCAGGGATTTCCGCATCACTGGTGCGTTCAGTAATTAGAGTTGTTTATATTCTGCTCTGCCGCTAGAGTAAATACAGGAAGCTGGGGGTTGTCCTGGTGTCCTCTCCTCGTGACAACACGCTCGCTAATTCTCATTTTTCATACAAGCCGAGAAAACAGTTACAAAAATAGCACCAAACCGGGTGTTCTTTAAGACGCGTGTCGGATTAAAAATAAGGTGCGAACAATTTCATTTATTACCAAGGCAACTGCTTGATTTATGCAATCGATGGCGCAGTGATACAATCAAAGACTGTGATTCCCCCCGTCCCCCGTCCCCCGTCGTGTTTGATCCCCCGGAGAGAGCAGACAGTTGGCTTGGAAGGAAGGTGTTGGGGTTGGTGGAGGTGGTGGTGGTGGTGGTGGTGGTGGTGGTGGTGGTGGCGGGGTGAAATGAATGGAGATGAAAGCAGGAAAACAAGACTCCTTGCCAGGGCCGTGTGCATAGGGAATACCGGCTGAGCTGTGGCTTTGATCAGCAAGGCGGGGAGTTAGAGAGTTTAGACACCACGTCGAGGTCCTCCATCCAAGCTGCGCGTGTGTGTCCGTGTTTGTTTGGATGCGGGCACGTAGCCGTGACACCTCTCACCCGGACACTTCTCAGGCATACAAATCGCAACGAGTTGGACCACGGGGGGTGCACGGGATAGTCTAGGGGTGGTTCGACTCTCATGCGGAGATGTTCAAGGTTTGAACCCCGACGTCTGCGGTCCACTTGTAGGCATCCTTGAGCGAGTCGCCCTGACTCCGTCTGCTGCTTCAGGAGATACTCCCTGCGAGGACATTTGCATAGAAGCGCCTGCTAAATGACTAAATAGTAAAACAGATGAGGGAAAGGAACGTCTTTTCATGCTTGTGTTGTCGTCGCGTGTCTTCCCGCTCTCAGGGCCATTCACATGTTGCTGGCATGCAGCTTCGCTTCCCTGCCAGGTCCACTCACATCAAAGCAGTGCCGGCCTTGTCCCCGACTATCTGAAGCCAGTATCCATGGCCCCCCAGCCCATGATTCCTCTGACCATCCACCAGGGGCAAAAGAGAGGAATGTACATACCTTCATAAATAAATGACGCTACTTCGGGCGGGGAATCCTAGAGTGAGGCGTGGCGATGTGGCGTGTCGCTGTTTACGTGGTGTGTGGGAGGCCATGCCCCTTCTAGGGAGTTTGCCAAGCGTGAAACAACGCGAGAGGGCCCCGGAGCCTTGCTGTTACTCGGAGATCGGAGCAGTTGGGACGCACACGTCCATGTCTCCTCCTAAACCCGAACCATAACTGCTATTGGTAATAGCTGCCGAGACTGACATTTTTCATTTCATTCGGCGTTAGTTCCCTCCCTATTTTTACCCATTTGCTAATTAGTATGCGCTTGCTCCTCCCTTCAATACAGAAAAAAACTCCTTCAGTGATTAATTCACAGCGTTGGTAAGTGTCAGCAGTGCACTGCGGTGGAGTCATGGAAAAGGAAAAAAAGAGAAAAACTGTCAATGGCCTTTGAGTGATTAGCCCGCACTTAGCTATTGGAGTTTATGGACCAGTATGGTACCTGGTTGCTAGTTCAAGACCCGGCCGCAAACCGTTTGTCAATTACATTAACTAGAGTGAAGTTGTTGGCTTTGTTGAGGTTAAATCGTACATTAAGAACGATACTTACTCTATTACGAACAAAGACTTTCAAGACTGCCACTGAAAACGACGGAAAATAATCTGGCTAAAAGCAAGGAACAGCGCATAACCAAACATTGTCTGCATGTTTCAGAAGTAGGAGAATCTACGGATGCTTTCCATGTTGTCATAATAATTCAGATGTTTGAGGTGATATCGCTGAAATTCATAAAGAGGGTTGATTTCACAGTAAATGCAATCTGTAAGTGATTTCCCCCACAATATTAATGAACCGAACACAGACACACTGCCAGGATCACAGCTGCAATCACTGTGCAAAATAAATGATAATGTTATCAAGGACCCCATTACTGTGCTTCCAGTCTCTCTGTCCAAACCAAATCAAAGTAGAAGCACAAGGAAGGCATATGTCTGTGTGTGTATGCATGTGTGTTTCTGTTTGTATGTGTGTGTGCTTCAGTGTGTATGTGTCTGTGCTTGTGGGTGGCGCATACCTAAATATGCGTGCGTGCGTGTGTCTCAATGTGTGTATGTGTGTGTATGACTAAATGTGTGCATGTGTGCATGTGTGTGTGTGTGTGTGTGTGTGTGTGTGTGTGTGTGTGTGTGTGTGTGTGTGTGTGTGTGTGTGTGCCTCAGTCCCGAGCGTGCGTGCGTGCTTGTTTGTTTGTGTGAGAATCCATGCTTGTGCTGAATGGGGCAATGCTTCAAATCAGCAGAAAAGGAATCGAGTAGCAATTTATCCTCCTGCTTGACGAAGCAGTGATGTAAGGCCTGAGAGTGGCTCAAGACCATTTCACTCTCCAAGCTACTCCAAGACATTTTGGTTTGCACTGTTAATTAGCATGTGAAAAAAAGGGCTCATTGCTGCAGTTGTCTTTTATGACAAAAGCAGTATGTTAATGCATGGCCTTGCCAACATATTAGCTTACTAATTTCTAGAATATTAGCTCGCTAAACTCGCTAAACCCAAGCAAACCATTGGTATTCATACTGTGGCCTTGTCTTCAGACAAAATAGTTCAGCTAATGTGTTTGTTATTTATTGAACATTGTACATTTGACGAAAACATTGATTACATAGTTAGTCAAATTGCTTTTCGGTTGAATTAACAAAAAGTTAACAAAAAGGAGAATAGCGGATCACATTAGATGCCAGGGAAACTATTAAATATAACCATATATAAATGAGAACAAAGATCTCTATTTAAAGAGCAGTGATTTTCTTGCGGCAACAGTTGAAGCGGTGCGCTCGGATAATGAAAACGCTCCCTAGTAGCGTAGTGAATAACACATTAACCCCGAAACAAAGAAACCAAATCATCTCACCTGATTAAACGCTTGTATGGCTCGGGAAACATTTCCCACACACACACACACACACACACACACACACACACACACACACACACACACACACACACACACACACACACACACACACACACACACACACACACACACACACACACACACACACACACACAGAGAGAGAGAAAAAGTGCCTCAATTCATCTGCCTCCATTGTACACGCATGAAAATAGCTGAACAAGCAAAAGGCAGTGGGAGGGAATGCATTACTTTTCTTCAACGTAAGACCACTGATTCATATGTGAAATGTGCATAGGTAGCTACATGGAGAGGGGCGGGGATGGGGGGCGTATCATACATGAACCTTGGCGTTCTCCTACTTGTTCGGCATCGAAGCACACTCAACCCTCCTCCTCACCACTAATATCGCACACACACCCATTGATTACATTTCAGCTGCAGCAGGTTGGGACTCAGCGACACTCAAGACTTCCCTTAGAGCTCATTCGCATTCCCGTGAAATATTACCCCGCAAGTCATCGGGAATTCTAATAACACAGGTCACAGAGAAGAGTTGCTTGCCACGCGTGTGCAGCGGGTTTTCATGGGCACATGCAATGATTACGTTATGGAGGAAACACAACACAGAACAGACAGAGGGATCAACCTCTGCTGTTGCAGTGCACCTAGTATGGGCTCGTGTTACTTATTTTGGATAACTGATAACGGTGCATCCCTGAGTAAACTATTATAGAAATGGAAATTTGATAATTCTATTTGTGTTCCTTGTCATTTTTTCCAACAGAAAAATTGCACTTTCTTGCGTACTTGGTATACGTCCCGAATAATTTGCCCTAGTTCCTGTGTTCACTAGTGGCATTTGTTTCCTGTTTTGGGGGAGAAAACAGACGGTGCTGTATAGAAGATGGTTCCCCTCACATCTCACTAAAACATTATCCTCAGGTACAATACCGCAAACAGCTGCCAGTCCAAGCGGGCCTCTAGTGCTGGTTTTAAACGCTCAGCAGGGCACCAGATTATACATAAAGTCTGAGAAGATGTAAAGTGTTTTACAGTGTGCTGGCACAGACTGCTGTCATAACTGTAACTCAGAGACAGACAGTTGTATCCCTGGCAAAGCAGCAAAGAGATAATATAATATATATATCAGCGCATGTATGCGTGTGTGCATGTATGCGTGCGGGTCTTCTTGTGTTTGTGTGTGTGTCCATGAACAGCATCCAGCATGACACATGCTGCCTCTGTGAATTAATTGACTGGGAATAAAATAAACGAAGAATGACTTAAGTGCGTTAATCAGACTTAGAGTAACGCTTTAGGCGCGAGGGAGAAAGAATGGCGTGCAGAGGAAGTGTGATTATGGATCTACAACCTTAGAAGGGTGACAGCTGGGACCGCGAACGAGGCTGAGTTCTGTGGGTTTTATATCATGTGGTTTTATATGGACTACAGCTGGAGGCTGGATGGCTTATGTGTGGCAGGGACCCGGCACAGCGTCGCAAGAGACCAGAGACGGTAGAGGACAGCACGGGGGTTATGGAGAGAGGGAGGCCGACCAGCCAGTTTATGGCTCTGGTGAGATTGGTACCCTGGAATCAATAAAAGGGAGGATTTTCTTTTTTTAATGTGGAATTTTTGGGTCATTTTCATACAGTCACCGGTTTTTACCGAAGAAAAGCAAATGCATGAGCATTTTTTGGTTTGAGATTTTGTTTACCTTCACCGTGACTTGTCGCCTGGTGGTTCTCTGGAGACGACGGGAAGACATTTTTGAAAAGTATATCTAGTAAGAGCATAAACGATTCAATTGAATGAAGAAACACCGAGCATATAAATTTCATTCCCTGCTAACGAGACATTTGTTTATTTTCTAAACAATGTTTGTCTGTCGAGTGTTGTACATCCTTGTACAAAAAATTATTTGTGACATTTCTTTTTAAAAATCTAAATAATCTCGCTATGATGATGCAGAACTATGATGGAGTGTGCACAATAACCCCAGCTTTGCTCACATTCAAACCCCTTTTCCCAAATATCTAAAATCAATGAATCAAGCACCATATCAAATTGTGATGTCGAAACAAAATAAAACAAAATATTCACAGATCCAATGCAATCTATCCAATCCATGCGTCCCAGTGATACTGCATTATTGGTAAGGCAAAGCAGAGTTACTCCAATGGGTTTGATTTCCTGAGCAGACTGCCTGCCTACTCAGCTCCCGTTAGTGGACACAATACAACATACACTCAATGTGTAATTGTACCATGGATGACCTCAGATATGGAGGCTCCTGCACTACACTGTTGTGTCCCACATCTACCATCCACAGCGGCCCCTAATCCGATAAGTTGGGCCCGTTGTACACTCCCTGAAAAAGACCACACAGGACAACCCGCTCTATGAAATCGCTCGGTAATAGATGGACAGAGGGGACAGTGCTCGGGCGTCTCGCCGTCTGATTGGGGATATTACCGCGTTATTTTTTACATTTACGCGTAAAAGCAGAAGCTTTTTTTTTTTCAAAGCGACTTACAACCCTTCATACATATTCACATACCGACAACGGAGTCAACCGCGCAAGGTTGACAGCCAGCTCTTCAAAGGGAGTTTAGGGTTAGATGTCAACCCAAATCACAAGTATTTCTGTAGTATATAGCTTTCTGTGTATAGTACACAAACGGTTGACAGAAATGCACACTCACTTCAAGATAAATTAGATGCTTGTCAGAAATTCCTATAAATGAACTGAATCATGCTCAACTGTGATTTTCTGTTCACTTGATCTTTTCACAAATGCACACGACGTACGTAATCCCGTAATAACTCAGTGACCTTGGGGCCCAACTCTCCAAAAGGATTGAATCCTTGTTGAAGGTTGTTTTACCAGCGTTCTGTTTTTATAACGGCGATTGTGATGAAGGTTATTTTTTTAGGTGCACATCATGGCCTTACAATTGCCATTCAAGAGAGGATGTTGAAATGCAACACTAATTCAGTATCAACCTTTAAGCATTCGGATAATAACGGCACTGATCGCAACTTTAAAGCTAAATCTGAAAGCGCTCTCGTGCTTTGCAAGTCCTGGCTGCGTTTTTTCAACTAGATCTTCCGTTAGGGGTAGGTTAGCCTCTTGGATTGCTCTTGTTTACCCCAGTCAATGATGTGAAAACATCCCTGTTATTATGATTATCATTATCATTCTAATGCACCATTTCCGGCCTGTGTAAGAGTCTCCTGCCTAAAAGCATTTCGTGATTTCCTCATTACCTCCTTAAATTATATTTGGTTTGTGGATTGTTATGGGATTTATTTCTGCACGGACCTTGCATACAATTGCTCGTGAGCGTGTGAATATTTCTCTAAACAGATTCCGAGCACTCACAAGAAGCGCTAAACCTTCATAAACATGCCCGCACAAAACCATAGCAAGAGTGGAACATTATTACTATTTTCTATTCGGTCATTTAGCAGATGCTTTTATCCGGAGCACTTTGGCTAGTGAATCCATACATGTGATTAAGGAGGCGCTTGTAAGGGGGTAGGCATCTTGCTCAAAGGAGGTGGTCTGAGGAAATTGGAGCTCAAACCCAGAACCTGCCGGTTGGGAGTCTAACAACCCAGCCACACCATACTTCCACTGAATGAATACAAGCAAACGAAAAAATAGGATTCAACCAGATTCATCTGAGACAAGCCAGGGCAGTTGAGGTGTGACTATTGACCGGCATTGGCGTGTGAATGATCTGACCCCATTGATCCCACCTCTGTCCACTCGTGCTGAGCACAATAAATACCGGGGCTGTCCCTGAACATCGACCAGCACTAACCGCCCCATCATTACAAGCAGTGTCCGCACTATCTGAGAACCGGAAAGGAGGGGCAGAAAGATGGTCTGAACACATAGTAGGGACGCAAGTGTTGATACTCCCCTTAATCCCTAATTTCACTGATTTAGTGGACATTTTGAGATTCAAATCGAATGGTCCAGGGTGCTGTCCATTATGCGGTAGCTTCTGACTTAGAACTGCTCGGGTTTCTTGTTAAAAACATTGTCTGGCTTCTACACTCGCGTCACCATCACTACTTCGGAACACAGCTTAACAGACCAGTTCATTATCAGCAGTTGCCCCGTTCACTGTGACCGTTCAACTCCTTTGTGTTCTCTTGCTGGGTAATTCTCTGTATTTAGACACTGCCATTCTCACCCCTAATTGCACGTTTTCCCCGCCTCACCATCGCACTCAAGAGATTAAGCTCATTTTGGTTTCCTTTTTCCCGCAAGCTATAATCCACGTCAACCCTGAGGTTTTTAAACAACACCCTCCCAGCCATTCATCTTCCCGTTCTCTGCAGATCTCCAGAACTTCAAGAGTCCCACGGTGGTTAGTCACCGCACTGAGAGGGCAATCCCCCGCAGCACCCGATGCGTCGCGGCACGTCCGTTCCTCAGGGGGGGGGGGGGGATGATTCAAATCGCTGTAATGGTCGCTACGCGCTTCGCTAAGCGTGCCTCCGAGGAACCCATTGGGTGGCGGAAGCCATTGACCCCTCTTCTCCTCTCTCTGCCCTCCCCCCCCGCTGCGGCAGATGTGCTCGCAAGGGGCGCCGGCGGCAGCCTGCGTTTACGGTTAGGCGGCGTTGGGTAACTTGATTCGGCCGTGCGTGCGCACAATCATGAATAACGCCAAACAAGACTGCTTACATTGACACGCGGGTCTCCGCCCTTAGAGAAGGAGGGCCCTGGGAGCCCGATTGTGATTGCCCACGGAGAAGGGCCCTCGAATTAACCCCAAATGACTCTCTGACTGTACATCAGCGGTGCCTCCGAGCAGAATCCATGCCTTCGGTTTGAATGTGGGAAGAATGGAGAGTACTTGCTGGGTTTACGCTGCAGGATATCAGACACAACGCCAAGCACGTCTCCGCACAGCCCTGGGTGAATGAAAAGGGGCCAGGGAGAAGTCACAGGTCCAATGGTGATTGGCTCTGACTGAGTCAACTGGGGAGCGGAACCTATGACCCACTGCTAGTGTTTGGGTCGTGCCCTACCCTTTGTGCTACAAGGGGTTGAGGGAACGGCTCCAACGAATGTCAGTGTTGCTGATTTAGTCGGAATGAGATTGGGGTTGTACAGTGGAGACCCGCTGTCAATGTTAGGGCATGAACTTTGTACCCCCCCCCCCCCCCCCCCCCTCCTCACTGTGGTAATGTACAACCAGAGAAATACACTTTTTCGGGTTGTACGTAGATATCAATCATTCACTTGGTTATTGTTTGGGCTGTCCAAGAGAAAAGGTGGGTATACCTTATGCTAGGTTCTCTAAAAAATGACTTGTCCTTTAAGCATGACTAAGGAATTGAAAATAAAGTGTTTAATTTTCTCTAAATATCTCACAAAATGCTAAATATCTGCATCAACACTTCATCTCTTTATTCCTAGTGGAACAATAAATAGATAATGCAATAAAATCTGCAGTATGCTAGTTACTCTAAAACATTACTTATCCTTTGAGCATGACTAAGGAAGTGAAAATAATATGTTCAGTTTCTCTAAACATCTCAAAAAATGCTAAACATCTGCATCAAGACTTAATCTCTATATTTCTGGAGGAACAATCAGAAGATAATGTAATTCAATTGGTCTTCAACATTCGCAGTGTTGAAACACTTCAGTAAAAGCCTGAGTCTGGGAAATCCAATGTTTAATAATGGCCCAGAGTCTCACATGTAATAATTCGCTCTTTGGTCACATCGTTCTTTGATCATCGCCATTTCTTTTCCAATCCCAATCCCCCCACTTTCCATGCGATTAAAATAAAAAGCCTTTCACGTCGCCTCATTGGCATTCACCTGCACCGCACTGACTCAGCTAAATTCACTTTTATTCCTGCCCCGTACCCTTTAGTCCGTCCACATTAGAATAATGTAATCTGGTTTCATACCTTTCCCCCCCCCCCCGTCGGCTGCACGTCACATCGGCTCTTAGTTACATTCTGCTGTCCGGGCTCTCCCTTTGTCTTGGACCAGTTCTCCGCCGCCTCGCACCGAAGACAAATTATTACCTCTGCGCCCGGTACAAGAAAAAGCAATTGCTTTAATGTCAAACCCTATTCGAAGTAGCTCTTTTTCCGCCCGTTTATTATGGTCTTTTTACTTAAAGATGTAGCTGGCCCTGGGCCCTGGCCCCCCTGCAGACCCATAGCGGGTCTGCGGAGGGCTATTGGACCCTGAAGCGGCAGGAGGCATTGCTGTAAAAGAGACATCACACACCAGGTGTGTCCTCGCCCACTCCAGTGCTAGCCGCTCGCGCATGCTGAAGCAGGGTTGGAACGCCTAGTACCTCATTTTCAAAAGCTATCAATATGGAAATATCAATCAATCCCCACCACCACCACCACCACCAACACTACCACCACCAGCGACCACGCGCCTTACGCATGCATAACAACAACGAAAAAGGTCGCTTTATATTTCAATAAGTCAATCTCATGTTGATGATCCCCTGGTCTGACTCTAACTAGCTCTGGCGTATTGAATACCTCCTGCATGGAGCTCCTCCAGCCTCCTTGGCAATGTTCTCGTTTTTAGAAACAGAGGCCAGGCACAGGCAGACCGGTGCTAAATCCGACCCTTCCCCCTGAAGTATATATTCCAATCTATAAAGCTATAGGGGACCCTTTTTTTAAAGCCACATCCAATGAGAAAGGGGAACTGGGGCACTGTCGACCGAGGTGAGGTTCCTGAAAGCCCCTGGGGTCTTTTATTTTTACCTCCCAACCCTCGGCTGCCAATAAAAGCGCCGGAGGGCTTATGGGACAGATCCGATGCCTTGCCCGCCCGCATTAGCCCGGGGATGGTGGAGGCGAGGCACCGAGGCAGATTGGACTGAAAGTCAACAAGCCAACAGTAATTACATGTGCACCCCCTAACCCCCCCCAGCCCCGACTCTCTCCAAAAGACCCGGCTGACCTTGTGTTTGATGACGGGGGGTCAGGAGTGATCTGGGGTCCGCTCCATTGACTGGTTTTGCTGCCTGGTTTGCGAGTGGTTGGTGTTGGGTGTCCTCTGTTTGCACGTGAAGAAGGGCTTTGCAGTGAGGCGACAAGTTATCGTGATAACAGAACGCTCATGTTTTGATTTGATTTGGGATGCATTTATAAAACCCAGATGGGAAGTATAGACAAACACAGGACTGTAATAAGTAACGTATTTACACTAAGAACTGGCAAAATCTACAGGAGGTAGTCTTTATCTTTATACACATTACAAGTTTAGTGATTTATTCGCCGGAATGTAATTGGAAACATTATTGACAGTCGATGTTAACAATATTGACCGTAATAGGTCATTATACAGATATTATAACAAATGTTAATCTATATTCAGTTTTATATCTTTAATTTAGAAAATATGTCAAGACAAACGAATATATACAAAATATCAATTTTATCCCATGTGAACACTTTAGCAACGCCGATGGTTGGGAAAACCCATCCTAGCTATATGTATCAGTGAGCCCTTCACTGAGTACCTTATGTAGAGCTAATATTGAAACCACCAACAAGACTGGCCTGCCACCACTATCAGATAACACTGTAAAATAATATCTATATCGAAAAGCTCCAGACACTGGGACACTATTGAGATACAGTATATGCTACCCTTCAACTATTTTATGTACTGTTAGAATCACCAACTGAACTAGTAAACCATCAGTAACCGCTTATATGTACCATCCATAATATATCAAATAATCTGAATCTATAATGTTGCCGTCTGTAAAACCATTTTCCTCTGTGGTAGTTTGCTTGATTCCATTTCCTCTGCCGAAATGAAATTTCCCAGGGGGTTTATTGAGATCCCCTAATTGAATCTAATCCGATTCATCATCGCTCCAAGAATAAATGTCACATTTATTAAATGGCAGCTATCTAGCATTTGCATCTTTTCCTAACTCCCTCCCCTCTTTCAGTCACGCTCCCTCCTGCTCGTTCTCTCTCTCTCCCTCCATTCACAGTCAAGAGCCTTGCTTCTCTATGGAACGAAAGATATCTCTCTCTCACCCTATCCTACCCACAGCCCCTGCCACAGATACAGATCTGTCCAAGATGACAGATAATGTAAATAAATATGAGGTGGACATGAACACGATATCCGCCCTCGCCTCTGGTATAATTGTGTATTGATTCTAAGCAATGGGATGTCTTTGTTGTAGTTTATAATGAAGACCACAGCACCGCACTTTCCCTCCAGTCCGGCGCTGTCTTGGGAAGCTACGCTGAGGGTAGCATTACCGCGGCTAGCCGGGGGAGAAGCTATCTTTAGCATAGCCTCGCCAGTAATAAAATTAAATTAAATAATTTCCCTCTGGGATTATTAAAGTATTTATCTATCTATCTATCTATCTATCTATCAGTAGTTCACAAGTGGGCCCTGACAGAACAGTTGGAGTGGGATTACTTGTTGCTCGGTGGGTGTGTGAACCGGTAATTAAAAATTTACAGAGGCTGTCTTGCATGATCGTGGGGATTCTCTGCATTCTTCCCAGCATGTAGATTAGGCACAACTCGCTTTCAGACAGAAATTTTTTATTTTTATATAAAGATTTGGAATCTGCTAACAGGTACCACTTAGATCACACATGGAGTGTCAATCATCACAGCGGCAGGATAACAGCAATTAGCCTGGAAACCCTTTTTTACTTCGCAGTTGTGTAGGAAAAAAGCAGTAGTCGTTCACTGCTGCTGAAATATATAGGAAATATACAGTCCATGTTTTTTTTATGTTTGTGTTATTTTTACTTTCCTGTAATACTGCTGCTGTGATACCCACATTTCCTGTATGGGATCAATGAGTCGTATTTTATCATAAACGTGAATAAATTACGCTTGAACGATTGCAATTCCCCGACAATTCCCTAAAAATAGACCACACACCGTAAATCCTGCCTCGACTGGGTGAGTACCCTTTAGAGACGAGTAGTATACTACTAATTTGACTTTCTAATACAAATTAAAATGCAGTTTCAGAACAGCAAATGGCTGTGACGACTGAACAAACGTACGGGTGAAGAATAGTTGCGTGGCGGCTGTGTGGACTCATCTGCATCGCCTCGGCCTGAATTCAGGCTCAATTTGCTTCGTGAAATGGCCTCTGCTCACCTGGAACCGAGCTCCCAAACACTGGGAGACAAATGGGGGAGCACTTGAGAGTCCTGTATCCCCCGTTCTGATCACCAGGCCGCCAGCAGGCTTGCCTTTATGCAGAGATGGAATTGCTTTAATGATGAATTACCTGTTCTTATTTTATACCCAGTTCCCTAAGGGAGATGGGGGGGGGGGGGGGGGGTGGAGGTTTGGGTTCAACCCAAGTTTTCCCGGAAAAGTTTTTAGGTTAACAACCCGAGGGTGCATGGCACACCGACTCACTCGCTCTATTGTTAGCCGCTAGCTACAGGCAGCGTGTCATTGGTTACACACGTTAAACCTTAGCCGTTAGCCGTTAGCCGCATGGCAGACCTGCTGGAGGCTAAAGAGTGCAGGGTGAAGCCAGTAGGAAGTGCGGGATCATACCGAAAGACACAATTAAGCTAAACACTATAAACACTAAATGTTAGCTGCCCAACATTGGGTCCAAGTCTTGAACAAAGGGAAAAAGAAAAGGAAGGAAGCTCCTAAGAAAGGCTATTTTTGTACCACAGACAGGAAAGTGTACATGAAAAGGGTTTGAAAAAGAGAAGAAATGACACTGTACAGAGGTCATAGGTCACAATTAAACTTGGGCTGCTACAAGAGGTAAACACACTAGGTGGGATGAGCCTGACAGACATTTTTAAGCTCATGCCAATCAGTCACCACTCCTCCACATTGCTTTCATGTCTTTAATGTTTACATCACGCATCGCTGTCAAACACACCCTTGGGAGTACGAGGAACCAAGACGCACGAAACCACAGACCGTATTTGCAAGGTTATACTTGGTGTGTTTATATGTATGGCTGCGGGTGCACGTGTACAAAGGGCTTTATGTCTGTTTGTCTATGTAGACAATCAGGCTACATTAAAAGACCACCAAAATAGCTCTGGATCTCCATAGCCTAAATGCCAACCTAGAAGCCCACATCCAGACAATCAGGTGTGTCAATCAGTATGTGTGCCATTGTGCGTGTGCATAGATCTCACATGACCAGACTCAGAGTGTGTGCATGCCTGCGTGCGCGCGTATTACACAAGGAAAGAGACAGGAGGACCAATCAACCTATTTCAGCAGTGGGTGTTTTAAAAACCTCCAGAGGTGTTGGAGGGAGGTGTTTACTCCATTTACACACTCTGATCAATGTCGACGAGATCAAAAGTAGAAGAGAGCGGGAAGAAACTGCCACCGCTTTGACTGTTGGCCCCGATCGGAGGAGGGAAGAGGATGCTCTGAGAGAGAGAGAGAGAGAGAGAGAGAGAGAGAGAGAGAGAAACGTGGTGCGTGGGCAGCGCGCGGCTCATGCTAGCTTAGATTCTTCCAGTAATTTGTGGGCGACTGTAATTGAATGTAGAGCGAGAGGAGCGCGGAGGATTCCAGCACACCCACAGCACGCGCCCCGGGAGCATACTTGACAGCCCTGTGCACGTCTACTTGTGTGTGTGTGTGTGTGTGCGCATGCTTCTGTGCATGCGTGTGTGTGTGTGCGCGCGCACACGCACGCACGCAGGCACAAGCTTCTGCGCATGCATTTGTGTTTCTGTGTGTGTCTAATGCATGCGTCTCCTAATGACTTCTAAGTGATTACATACTGAAATTTTGTCTTCGCGCTCTGAGGTCGTTGCTCCTCCTGTCGCTCATTTCTTGGATTAGCCAATGGCGTTTTTGCATACGTTTATAATCTTAACATAGTGTTTGCATGGCGGCAGGATCTGTTAGAATAGCCGCATAGCGTTCGCCTGCAATTTGTGATAGCGGGCTTATGTGAGGCAACCCTAGCTGTGGTTAGCCACAGTAGTAAACATCACAGAGTGTACAAGGATCTTTGTGTGGTTATGTATGCTATCGCCTGAGTGGGTGATTCTTCCGTGGGCGGTGTTGTGTTTGATGCCGGATTACTGACGACGGACCCTCAAACAGCTCTACCGTTCATTGTGCTGCAAACCCTTGAGAAAACGTTCTGCCCGTTTTTCCTCTTATAATGATTTATGGTTTATTAGCATCCCCAGACAGCAGGAATGATGACGGTAATTATATGTGAAAACAAAGGTCGAGAGGACAAAGCGATAAACAAGCCAAGACAGAAATTTAATGATGAGATTAGCAACACAGAGGGAGCAGGGGGGGGGATGCTACTCATAACGATGGAATGGGCTGGAAGGGGAGCTCGCTTTATGAAGTTCTCAGCAGAACATGCGTACCTTTCTCGCGGTTGTCCTACAAGTATGATGAATGGGCTGAAAACGCAGAGTCAGGGTTCTGCCCGAGATTTGATTTTAGGTGTGAAAGTGAAACGCTACGGCGAGAGCACTTATAGTAACGCAAGGCACGGCGACTACATTTAAACCAAGGCCTCATCCCAGTCTCCCCTTGCTGCCTCTGACTCACTGCTCAGGGTGTGTGCAGACACATCAAGCAAAAACCAACACGCATACAGACAAGCATACCTAGCAATGGCGCGCGCACATACACACACACACACACACACACACACACACACAGGGAAAAGGGCTGACTCACTGCTGCTTCATTACTCTAGTGCGTTATGAGTGTGTTTACGTGCACACTGATTGATATTAACCCCCTTTGTTTAAATCTTCAGCTCTGGCAGACAGCATGGCTGCTGGGCCACTCACACATGCAGTGGAAGGGCAGAGGCTGAGAACAAGGTCCACAGTGCCCTCTACTGGCCCACACACTCACTGCAAAACTCACAGAAACTCCTGTCCTCATTACACATGACTGGCCCCTGATGCCCACCGTAGTGCTCTTGGAAATGGTTGTATGCCATGTCTTTTAACGTGAGACACTGTTTAAGACCATTTTCGGTCCCCACTGTGGTTATGTCTTGTCATCTCACCTAACTTGAAAGTTGGACAATGTAGACATAACTGTCCAAGGTCATAACGCGCTTTAAAGACAATAGACGAACATTGGTAGTTAAAAGGTGCTGTAGGTACGATTTATGAGCTTAATCAGAGAATAATTAGCCCCCCCTCAGCTATCAGTCAGGGAAATGCTCGGTGAGAACATCTGTATCGAGTTGACTTCACCGGCCTCTGTTAGAGGCAATTAAGACTTTAGAACACTCCAGGCTCATTACTGACCAATCAGGTCATCTCCTCCCAGACTGGTTCGGGGAATCCGTCTCACCCGTCATTCAGAGGTGTGTGGACGCTTCACTTCTCAACGACGGAGAAACGTAGAGAGGGAGGGAGTATTTAATGGTTGTTTAGCTTCAAAATCTTGCTCTAAATTTTCTATTACATCCCTCGCTCTCTGCTCCTCCAAACCCCGAGGTTTTACCAATGTTTCACACACCTATGATACGGCTGTGTGTGCACCCATGTGAATCACAGGCAAGAAGGATGCCCTGACCCAATCAGGGATAAGATAACCCCAATTGGTCAGAAATTAGCCAGGAGACGTCTTAAATTGAACGAGACAGGCAGGGCCAACCAGAACAGATATTCTCAGAGCATTGCATTTACTAGTCGCTAACTTATTACAATAAATGCCCATAGCTCTATTCTCTTATTTATGGCACCTTTAATAGAATTATAAATAAGGATTATGAATGATTTGGTTTCACTTCCCTTAAGTTGTGTTTGGACGCAAAAAGATTTAACCTCTATGAATAGGGCTCAGTGTTACGTCTAATTAGTTAAAATAAACTACAAAGGGTATTGAATGTAACTTCATTATGTACTAGTCGACCTGATGACCTTTGGTGACCTCTCGACCCCTTAGGCTAGTTCTCGCACTCACAAGATTCCCGTCGGACAGAAAATTTAAATCAGTTTTCCTTTTGTTCCTGTTTTCATCCGAACGTCTCAAACAGAACAAGAAATTTGAAAATAAAGGCTGTGAAAAGGATGATTACTGATAGGATCTTGTTACTAAAAAAACATGTTTTGGCAGCTGCCCGTCTACCTGCAGACAACACCTTATACACAAGAGGTGATCAATAGGTGATCAATAGGTGATCAATAAGACAAGAGGAATAACAGAGAGGGCAGAGTGACGTGATTTGCCATGGTCGATTACATGGTCACACAAGGAAGTACAACATCAACATTTAATAATTGGTCTTCCGGTGGAGGAACAGAAGACCACCTGAACGACATCCTTGTTAGTCACAGAATCAACCAGACCCTGCAACGCACGTTTGATTCACTGAGCCGCAAGCCAATGAGTCTCAAAACGAGCGACACACACCTCCTTACAGGAAGCAATGGGTCAGAATGAGGAATAGATGTGCGCAGACCCTCTTCAGTAGTTAACGAGAGCTACAAAACGTGTGTAAAATTAAATCACATTCATAACACTCTCCAATCCGAGCACTCGCATCGCTTGCCATTTGCACGTCGGACATGCACACTTCAAGCCCTCGAGAGCGTGGGCCACGGCGGTGAGTGCACACATCCGAGCACACACCCCTCACCTGCGATATAATTTCTGCGTGAAGAGTGCTTCAGTCAAATGGCACACACTTGCGTCTCCACTCAGGTTAGCTTCCCTCCGAGCCTCATTCTGCCAGTGCGCATGGCTGCCTGAGCAGGTGGCGCCATCAAGAGCGAGGATAACCGCAAACACCGCCTCCGGGGGCGTGCTGCGCCATCTAACACGTGTGCGCGACTAGCCCACTTGCTGTGCTAGCATGCGGCGCACATCGCTAATGATCCGTGGGGCGCAGTACAGTGAGTTCAATGGCCTTGGCTTTCAATGAGCCGCCTGCAATCCAAACGGCGCACGCACGCACGCACACGCACACACACACACGCACACACACACACACACACACACACAGTTCTGCTGCTGTTATGATAGCTACAACTTTCTGAATCTTTCAAAGCAAGTCCACAACTTATAGCAGTTTGTGATTCCGTTTATTATGTTTTGAATGCTGATCTCCCGAATGTACCAATCAAAAGGTCTTCTCTCGCTGTGTTAATAAACATTAACACAGACCGGAAAACCTTACAGTTGCTTTGGTCAGCAGTATCCATCTTTAGTAATCATTTTGATAGATTTCCCAAAACAGCGGTGTTAAGCAACAGTCGAGGAAACAGGATTGAGGTACGCACAGGAAGTGCAATAAATTGAAAAGACGAACGGATTCCACTAATCAATCCAATCCAGACTTGTTCTAAATTTTCTTTTGGGAAAATAATAGGATTGTCTGAGTGTTCATTCTCTGACGGCTTGATAGAAAGGAAACGTTGGAACTATAGGTTATTTCATCGACAATAAGAAAAACAGAATTACCCTTGCCCTGCTCCCTGAACCTTTTCTGCACCCATTGCCAAACCACCAAAAGTAAATTATACCGCTGAAAGAAAACAAAGGGGGGAAGAGAAGCATGGAATGCATCCAGCCAAGATGCTGAAAAAACAGAAAAATAGATGTGGATGGATCCGAAAGAAATGACAAAAATGCCCTTTTCAGCGTGACACTTGAGCATTGGCTACCGAATGCACCCTGGCGATTAATCTGGGACTGGCAGTTTGTCTTCCTGTCCCCGAACTAATGAGGCAGATTTTAGAAAACCCAAACACAAGCTGGATATAATTAGCCTGCGTTAGCTTGGTGGCTACATTAAAAGACCACCGAAATAGCCCCATAGCCTAAATGCCAACTGAGAGGACGACATCCATGGAATACATTACAGCCGTATTAGTCTCACATAGGTGGTCGTCTAAGCCCGAGCAGGAATATAGCAGGTATCTTGTCGGCTGAGGCTGGCTGTGACATTTGCATTCACTTCCCATTCATTTTTACAAATACATTAGCATGATTTTATCTATGTTTGGGTGCGTGCAAAGGAAGGACATATTTATGCCTTCGTTCCTCGCTCCCTAGGGTGCGAGTGTACAGGTCTGTGTCCTTATATATTTTTTTTAGGTGAAAGTAGCCGCGGACAGGCAGGCACTGTATCAGCCCTCCGGACTGAGTAAATTACTTCGTAAAAGGTCATTTGCTGACATTTATACCACCCTCACCGTCTCGGGCTGGAAAAACCTCAAACTAAAGCCCATATCAAGCCCACGCCGCACCGTGAAAACTGGACTTGACTTTTATCTGCAGGGATCTGAGGAGGGGTCTGAGCCTCGGGGTGTCAGCGGAGAGAGCCCTCCTCCCTGACCGCTTGATTAAACACAGAATCATTGAAATAGTAAATCACAATCAGCCAGCCTGCAGTGAAGGACCCGCTCGCCCCAACACACACACACACACACACACACACACACACACACACACACACACACACACACACACACACACAGTAACAGAAAACTCTGCATGACATCAATGCTTTTGACAAACTGAGTGCCTCAATCATTTTCAGTCATTGATGTGCGAACGAGCGCACACGCACACACACTGCAGCAACAAATCTGCATGACTTCAATGCAGTGGACAAACTGAGTGCTGTCAACCGTTTCCAGTCGGTGCCACACGCACACACACACACGCGCACGCGCGCACGCACGCACAGGTTCTATAATGTGATTCTAGGATGGAAAGTCTGTTATGAGCTGTAATCAATAACGGCTCATAAAATGTGTAAACTCTAGCTCTGGTTTCCATTACACCTCGGTTTATGTTATCCGTGACCTACTGCATTACCTCTTCTGCACCGCATCGTGAACTGTGTAAAGTCAAACCCACATTTTAAACTAAGTAAACTATTTATACTCCAAGAAACAAACGCAAACTGGTTAATCTCCGTCACCACCAAATGCTCCGTCAAACACCTAAGGATATAAGCATCTTCTAAATGACTCAATAGAAATAGCCAAAAAGGTATTTGTGGGATAATAAATCATTCTTTCTTGTGACCCTTGTGCTCCGGCGAGCACATCGCTAAATACTACGGGGCAGCGCTAAATGCTAACGCAGCACTGCTAGCTTGGTTGGTGGCCGTGATTTATGGGGAACGCGATGCTCCGCCAAGCCCCCAGGGGAGCGTCACAGTCTGGGGACGCAGTTTGGGGGCCAAGGGTACTGCTAACCGCCACCGGCGACAGCGCTAACAGCTAGCAATAGCAACACAGCCAACGCATAAAAAGGTTGAGAAAGGAAAATACAACGACAGCCTCAGCACAGTGTGTGCAAAGAATAGTTGGCAAAAATGATAGTACTCATTTAAGCGAGTAGCATTCCTTACAGGCCATTGCAACTTTTATTGTACCTTTTTGGTAAATGCTGGTAAAAAGGACCCCTTGAGGTTCAAGGACCCAAGCAAGAGTTCCAAAGCCTTTCCGCGAAATGAGTCAGGAGTAATAGGAGAGACAACTTTGGATTGAGGAGGTAAGGTGTTCAGCGGCCTTTATGTACTGACGTTGTAAATTGTAAAGTGTAACTTTGCCTTCATTTATTTTGTTTCATTAGTATTAATACCTTCAATACGCTTCCATATGCTACCACTTAGCATCCAGGACGATCTACCTAAGCTAAATGGACAGGTTCATGGTTTTCAGCTTTTCAAGTAATTTGTGATCTAACATAACTCACATGAAAGACCAATCGAAACATCAGATCATTTTCTGAGAGGATTTTCTGCAAAGGCATTTGGTGCACTGTTCAGTTCTGTTTGAAAGTTGGCAAAATCAACTCAGATTTAACTCAAAGATAAATAACTTAAACTGTGACTCTCCTCCAGTGACTCTGAAATGGCACTAAAGGCAACCTCCAAAATTCGGAAAGTTAAACCGCTTCCAGTGGCTCGCTGAGGTTGTCCTTCTTGGTGTTTGAAACCATATGGTGCTGTAAAAACTATCACAAAAAATACAACTCCCCCCCCCCCCCCCCCCGAGAGACCTGCCTATTCTGTGTTCACAACAGCGACCCAGGCAGCCAGGATAAAGCTTTGCTCTAAGAAAGTCCCAGAATGCAGTTCTGCAGTGTCCAAAACATAATTCTCCCACTCCAAGAGCTTTGTGAGTGTTCTGACAGTCCCCAACCCCCCGCCCCCCCCCCCACTCCCACTCCCCTCCAACCCATCACCCCCCTCCCACTACATACTTGTGTTTGCGACAAACAGAAACTAAAAAAAAGTTAAAATACGGAAATTAAAGATGTCAGAGTCAGCAGTGCGTTCGGGTTTTAAGCTTACCCCTGTGTGTGCGTTCATGTTTGCTGTGCGCGTTTAGATATTTTTTCCTCATGGGTTGGGATTGCACGTGTGTGTGTGTGTGTGTGTGTGTGTGTGTGTGTGTGTGTGTGTGTGTGTGTGTGTGTGTGTGTGTGTGTGTGTGTGTGCAGTTTGCAGAACCATCCAAGCCGAGCAGGGGCTGGTCATATGATTGCCTGCGCTAACTCAGTGGGAGGCAGATAAAGCGGCGGCTCAGCCCAGCCCGGGCGCTCTGTCCCCGGACGGACGCCCGCCAGGAGGGGGCCGTAAGCCTCTTACGCCAGACCTCCCACCCCCTCCGTGCTCCTCGCTTCAGTCGGTGTCAGGCCTCGATGCGCGCCCCCCCCCCCGGTGCACAGGCAGCGAAGCGTGACGCCGATAGAGAGTTTAAGGCGACGCCGTTTGCCCGAAAAAAATGTATCACACCTGCGACGCTTACGAGAAAAGGTGATTCGAATGAACACGAATTAACGGACGGAACTGAAGATGTTTTTTAGCACTGCTTGGGTTAAACTTACTTTTGCTCATGCACAGAAAAACAGTACACAATACACAAGCATAAAAATTAATATTCATGCATCGAATATTCGTTCACATTACCTCAAGATTACTCAACCAGGGAAAATATTAGTTGTCCACACCCCCGTGTGTGTGTGTGTGTGTGTGTGTGTGTGTGTGTGTGTGTGTGTGTGTGTGTGTGTGTGTGTGTGTGTGTGTGTGTGTGTGTGTGTGTGTGTGTGTCCTTGAGCCTTAGGGCCCTTACATAGTCGACGCAACGCTACGCTACGCGTCCAAAAGGCTACGCGATGCGACGCTTCGGCCGCCATTAAGCGTCGAAGCGTAGCCAAACGCGTCCTCCAAATTTTTGATACGCGACGCGCCGAACCATGCAATACCAAGCGTTGTCGGTGGGGGCGATACTGCAAATATTGTACATTATTACTACTATAGGTTATATTTACAGAAGAACATATGAGAGGATGCGGGAACGTGATAAGAATGACTTGACGTCTCTTTTACTAATTATCTGAGCCAATTTATGCGAACCCTTCCACAGGGTCAAAGTGCTATTTTGATGCGCGACATCAGACAGCTGATGCGGGATTGTGAGCCATTTTAATGATCTTCTTGTCACCCGATATTCGTTCTATTGCTGGCCTTATTTGTTTTAGAATTAGCCTATTTGAATTAATTACGTAATGTTTTGTGTTCACGTTCTATGTGAAACATAAATGTTCATGTTCTGTGTGAAACATAAGTTCAGTAGCCTCTTTGAGTGAATGAAATTTGAAAGCGTGAGTGTGTAGTGAATGAAAAATGTGTGCGTGTATGGTGGGACTATTTTCTGTATTTGATAAATAAACCCCTTTTCTCTAATAATTTTGCCTACCATATAATTTCTGTGGACATTATGCGCTATAGCTTAAAGCCTTTGGCTATAGGCCTACACTTAAATAATTCATTCATCTGTCACGGCAATAGCTCGTTGTATAAACATTTTATATGGATATGAATTAATGAGTTTGACGTAAACCAAATTAGGTAACTTGTGTAACATGATAACTAATGAATCAAAAGTCATGCTTCCAAGTGACCAATGTATATACATTTATTGGTCAGTGCGCATACCCAATCGTAGCACATTGTACTGGTGGGGAAACACGCCAGCATCTGACAAAAAATAATCTGCCAGCTGCTCCCTGACAAGGGCCGGTTTTGGTGAGTCGTGAAGATATCGGATGACTCGCGAAAGGAGATCATCAAACTTTGGCGCCGACATCCGAAAATACGGGAAATGCCTCTCCTCGTCCATGCTTCGCATTGGAAGCACCAGAGAAACAAATTCCCCATCCTGATATCGTGTGGTATTTAAAGGGCGCACATACCACCGCATATCTCTGCGCTTCATCACTCATCTTCCGTAGCCACTTTGATCGGAACGTCACCTGGAACGTCCCCCCGCGAAAACACCGGTGACTCTGCTGCCACCCATGGCGTGAGTGGTGTATTGCATGTCATGCATTGCCCGCGACGTTCGCGTATGCTGTGTAGACTATGAAAGGAAGCGCGACGCTCGCGTCACTCACGAGGTTTACGCGCGTCGCTCGCGTCGACTATGTAAGGGCCCTTAACCATTTATTTCACAGGGGAGACGGAGAGAGAGAGGTTACAGCCCCAGCCCTAACCTCATCCCCTTCACTGCCTGTATGCGTCTTCTCTCCTTCAGAACCTTCAGCGGCCGCTCCTGTCTCCGGCGTCAGCAGTGGGAGGAGACATGCAGGGGGTGGGGTTAGGGAGGAGGGAGGGGAGGCCGGGTGAGACCGCAACCCAGAAAGATCTAACTGATTGCTGGTCTCCTTTTTCTCCTCCTCCTCCTCCTCCTCCTCCTCTCCCCCCACCCACTCTGAACCATAACTCCGCCCGCCCAACAATTATTGATTCAATCCCTTATAATGGAAAGGCATAAATATCCGCATCCACTATGAAGACAAAGTACAGGATCTGGTCGAGGGACACGTGCGCCCCATCCCCCCCATACATTACGGACGACAAGGAGAAGGCAGAGAGATGGATTGATGGGGAAGGAGAGACTGAGAGAAATAAAATGGTGGTAACGACTTGGATAATGACCAGGATGAAGACGAGAGTGGGGACGGGAGGAGACGAGACAAGATATACAGGACAAGACCAACAGGGCAGGACAGGCAGACAGACAGACAGGACACACACACACACACACACAGAAACAAGCAGAGATAAGGAGGAAGCGAGGACAGAACACACAGACACACACACAGAGACAGACAGACAGACAGAGAAAGAATGACAGAGAGAAAATGAGACAGAGAGAGAGAGACAGACAGAGACAGAGACAGAGACAGAGAGAGAGAGAGAGAGAGAGAGAGAGAGACAGAGAGAGACAGAGAGAGAGACAGAGAGAGACAGAGAGAGAGACAGACAGAGAGACAGAGAGACAGAGAGAGAGAGACCACAGGGAGGGAACGGGAGGACAGGAGCGTTGGTCTGCGTTCCGTAATCTCATTGCTGTTGTGATCAGCGGACCCATCACTCACGGAGGCCAGCGGAGTGGCTATCGATCCCCGGCCAGCCGCTCTGTTTCTCTCCACTCAACATCAGGGAGGCGCAGCACACAGGAGAGAGCACCGAGGCTCCCGGGAGGGGGAACAGTCCAAGCGGTGCGGCGGCTAAGGATCACGGGCCTTCGGGTCGGATCGCTCGCTTCGGAAAACAACCGAACCCAACGGCATTAGCTTGGAATGCTAACCGAGCTAGGTGTGCTACCTTGCTCGGTTAGCATCCCAAGCTAATGCCGTTGGGTTCAGTTGTTTCCGAGGGAACCCGGAACCAAACGGCATGAGCTTGGAATGCTAACCAAGCTAGGTAGGTAGCATAACTAGCATACCTACCGATCTAATCCGGATACCGAGCTGTGTGCTACCTAGCTAGCTCGGTATCCAGATTAGATCGGTTGTCGTGGGTTGCTGAGGCATGGCCGCGCAGAGTGAGGTTCCAAAACAAAGGCGGATATTTAACTTGAGGGAAGTGAGACTCACATCGGAGGAAGAGATTGGATTTCATCAATACCCCTGTGTGACTGTAGATCAGGGCCCAGGCATTAGAGATGGATGACTAACTCCAATTGTTGGGAAATTGCCTCGTAAACCAGCTTTCAATTGCTCTCTCTACATGTCTCCCATCTCTATTTTTCTTGGCCTCTCTCGCTCACTTTCTCTCTCCCTCTCTCTCTCTCTCTATTTTTCTCGGCCTGACTCCCACTCTCTCTCTCTCTCTATATATATTTTTCTCGGCCTCACTCACACTCTCTATTTTTCTCGGCCTCACTCACACTCTCTCTCTCTCTCTATTTTTCTCGGCCTCTCTCTCCCTCCCTCTCCCTCGCTCTCAAAGTAGAGTACCCCATACATCAGAGCATAAAGACAGGATACAGGTCAGCCTCCTATTCAAACTCTCCACACTCGACTCTCCCTTCACACCTGGACCAACCATCCCCGCCCCTGCCCTTTCCCCGACCTCTCTGCCCGTCGGGGTCCTGACCACAGCACTCCTTCAACCTATCAGGTGCACCCATCGACGCAGAGGACCGCCAATCAATGCGACCCGCCAATCAGGGCAGATGAGGGGGCCGGGTTTTTTTTCGCAAGTATTGATTAATGATCTCAGCCATTACGAGTCCTTCCTCAAAGCTTCAATGGCTTGAGGGCAGTCGGCTACACAAATACTACCATTACCATTTACCCAGGTGCAAAAGTACTGCAATAGAGGCTCATTATGGCACATCAAGCCACGTCAGTTTACCGGTATTAGTGAAGTCGATGTCGCGCTTCGAACAGGGATTCAAAAGCCGATATTACAAGCGTGTGGTGTGGCAAGCAACCGTAAGAAGTCGAGAGGGTAAATGTAAGAGTACGTACCTTTTGAATCAGCAGTTCAAATACGTCTCATATCTTTGTATGGGTATATGGTGTACACAATTGACCATTAGCATAGTTAAAAATTGAATGAATATACATAGCGTCTTGATAAGTGTTTATACAAGGAAAGCTACACGTTTCCATCAATGTCTAATTCTCGGATAACCTGTGTGTGTGTGTGTGTGTGTGTTTCGCTGCCATGAGCACGGTGATGAATGGGCCGGTTCCAATACGATAACGTGATTTATCAGACTTCGGAGGGTAAGGGGTGATAGATGAGGAAGGGGAGGCACCACCTGTCTGACTCATCATCGCCTTCCAGATGGACAGAAAAGGACTGTTAACCATTTACTACACGCTCATATTATAAGCAATCAAGTAAAGGGGATTAACAATACATTTGTATTTTCGCAGCGCATAAAAGGTTAGGGGGTCTTGCTCAGAGGAGTTCGGTTGGTTGCGGGTGTTGGGATCAAACTTGGTACCTTTTTACCTTAGGGTCTTGAGGGGAAAGCTCTTTATGACTTCCCCTTGTTTCATCACTGATTATGACTCGGAAAAACTCAATATATCAAAGTCAAGAATACATAATTATATACTTTTCAAAAGGATGATATAAAGTTTTATAGTAGTTATTTATGATCAGGAAATTCATTCTTCATAGAAAGCAGGGAGGTTTCCTATAAAGTCCCATATATTCAACCCATGTAATGTTGCTTTCATATCTGGAATAGCTCATTAATACATAATAACACAGTATAATAGTACAAAAAATATATATACACCCAACTACTATAGCCACACTGTGCGTGGATTGCATCATGTCAGCATCTCATCAACATAGGTTATTTTGTAGATGTAAGTGTATGCGTGCAAGACATGGCAGTCGGCCCGTTTAGAATAAAACAAGAGCTGACAGAAAGGCAGACAGAGAGAGTACAGACACACACCGGTTGAGCGGTCGTGCATTGAGCGTGCTTTCCACAACTGTGTTCTTATGTTTTGAATGAATGGATTCAATATCAACAGAGATTTTAAGAGCCACCCGGAATACATTTCTTTGCAAATACACACACACGAGAGAGAGAGAGTCCAGAGAGAGAGAGTCCAGAGAGAGAGAGTCCAGAGAGAGAGAGAGAGAGAGAGAGAGAGAGAGAGAGAGAGAGAGAGAGAGAGAGAGAGAGAGAGGAGAGAGAGAGAGAGAGAGAGAGAGAGAGAGAGAGAGAGAGAGAGAGAGAGAGAGAGAGAGAGAGAGAGAGAGCGAGAGAGAGAGAGAGAGAGCCAAAGAGAGAGCATGGAATCCAGTACATGAAAGCAGCTACATGTTAAAGTGCTTAAGGGTTTATGTCACTTTCTTTCCTCTCTTGAGCCCGGCTTCCTGCAACGCGCTTTCATATAACTTAAAAAACGCCTCTCTTGCCCCTCCCTCCTCGAAATCCCATTCAATGCTGCTTTATCCAGAGAGTGTGCACGCACGCACGCACGCACACACGCCGAAAGGCACGCACACACACAACCACACTTCAGTAAAGTGATTTATCCTGCTGACTGCATCACTCCGGTATCACTGAGTCGCTGCCAGGGGAACTATAAAGAGATACACACAAACACACAATACACACACACAGATAAATAGGACGCAGCCCAGTGATACACCGACGTACAAACACACCACTGCAGAGGCATATGCGGCACGCACAACTGTACATATCAATGCCCTGTTGAACACACACACAAACAGAGCATGCATAATGTGCATACATGCATGCAGAAAACACACATAGTTAACAATAAATCACACAAAGTTATGCATGCACATGTTCATACTTATACACCAAATCAGAAGAGTTTCATCAGTATAAGCTTCAAAGTAGAGCCAGCCTGTCTCCACACACACACACACACACACACACACACACACACACACACACACACACACACACACACACACACACACACACACACACACACACACACACACACACACACACACACACACACACACACACAGCTGGTAGTTAAACTGAAATATAAAAAGCAGTTAATACAACGCTACGGTAGCCGTACGCCTAGCATATGCGCTAACTAGCGACCGGCCCAACAAGGCATGCACAGGCGCGGCCAGGCCTCCCAGACATTAGGCGTAACCGCATCAACAAGACGAAATCTCCGTCGCCGCGGCGCCAGCCCTCAATAACATCGGACGGGGCGGACATGTTTGCTGCTGAACAACACACACACACACACACACACACACACACACACACACACACACACACACGCCCCTCAGCGGGATCAACAACACCACACAATGGTAGACAACCATCAACACACATCACAGTCAGTTATGATACATCTTTCTTTAAGGATACCTCTTGAAAGCAAAAGTGTTTCATTAAATGGAGCATGACCATGGGAAGATGGAGGCAGCCATTGAAGTGTCTTCAATGAGACAATGGGTGTATGATTCTTAGAGGGAAACTTTCACATTGTTGGCGGTCACAACAAAGGAAGCAAGAGAGAGTTAAGGATTGGCCATGGCTTAATTCAGCCATGGCGGTAACACTTAGCTAATTTGAAATATACTATGGTGGATACGTCTGCAACGATGCAAGACCAGATTTATATAATTTGGTTCTAATATTATATTATCATTACAATACATTTTTACAATACAGTTAACAACCCAATGATGAAATACCAAACACACAGCAACACCATCTAATGTTCACTATGCAATGATTGCTAAATGATGATATATGTTATTGTTTAGCGCAGAGCACAGTGTAATACATGTCTCTCGCAAACACATATACTACATCTCCTCTAAAGGCATGCATAACAAACACATCATATTCAGTCCCCGATTCATCACAGCTTTTCTGTTGTAGTCCAGTGCCCAAACTGCTAAACTCCCCAATAATATAAACACATATTTCAACCCAGAGAGAAACAACTCCAAACACAAAGCAATCCCTTCCTGAACTTGAGAGAGCAGCCTTCGCTCTGATGCCTGCCGCCTTGTCCTACCCCTCACAGCCCGACTCCCGCTCTCTCTGGGGGACATTTACAAGGGGCTCGATAAAACCGGATAAAACCAATTTGCCATGGTGACTGTGGAGGTCCTCTGACTGACTTTAATCCCTTCTCTGCCTGCCCCCCCCCCCCCCCTCCTAAACTCCTCTCCCCACCACACCCACCCCTCCTACCTCCCCTCTGCCCCTAGCCGTGATGTCAAGTTGAATTGATTGACATCATAACAAGCGCGGCTAAATTATGGCCGAGTCAAATTAGAATTTAATCATGGATTTTTTTTTTTCTCCACTCTCTTGAGGGAGAAGTAAGTAAACATGAGTTTTGTACAAGACTGATGGAGTTATATGTAACAATAACTAAAACAAAAAACATAAATTCCGTCTCTCTCGGGTTAAGGTTTAATCAGAGAGGGAAAGAGAGAGGCATGTTTTTACATGCGTCTTTTGAGATTTGCAATAAGTGAGTCTAAGTTACCCCCAAATCTGTCACACAGTTAGATCATAGGCTTCATAAAGACCACTATTTATGTTAACTTAAATACACACTGACTTTCTTATTCTTGGCTGTTCGCATAAACTGGAGCGCATTCCCATTGACTTTCAGTCAAAACAGACGTACTTAGGTTCTGCCAAGCTCTGCAGGCATCAAAGACATATATCAGGCTCTGATGTGACAGCCCTAATGTGGATTCCAGAGTTAAATGAACGCAAGAGTCATGAACTACTCCATCTAACCAAACAAGGACTCCAAATGCATTGGCAGTGGTTGAACAAGGAGCCAACAGTGAAGACGGACGCTTGTTGAATTGCACAACGTTTATGTTACGGTTGTAGCATGAATTTGAGGTCTTAGCTGTTTTCTCTAAATAAAGGGGAGATTGTTTAAGAAAAATAATGACATTTTATTGTGACTTTATGGTCGTCAAATGACTTTGACGACCATAAAGTCACAATAAAATGTGTTTTAGTTTCATACCCTGAGGTAAACTGATTCATATACTGGATGACAATTAAAGAGGATAAACCAACAAATGGTTGTCATTGTTCAGCCGAGCACAATTAAAACGTCCTAATTGACCACCTAACCTTTAAAGACATCTAACACGTTAAATTAACAATAGTTTTATTGGATCTAAAGACGCTAACACCTATACCTCTTCTGATGGCATCGTATTTTGTTAAATACTGGTGATAAGTAAAAAGGTGAGTGTGATTAAACAGCTTGTAACGGCTAAGAAGAATAAATGTCTTTTTATTTTTAGGTATTATCCATCTCAGGAGACCCTCACAAACAATAAATAGTCAAACTTATAGTTCAGTTCCTGTAAAACGGGGCCTTCTTCTGATGGAAGAAGGCCCTTACAATTTCACTTACAAATAACAAATTAATAAATAATTAATCTAGTGATAACAGACACTACTTTCCCGGCAAATCCTCACATGTATCGGCAGTTCCCTTTATTCATTCAACTGCCTCTCCTAGTTAGACTGATGGTGTAATCCAGACGCCTGCCTTCCAAGTTGCACATGTGTCCTTTTTCCTGTCTCAAGCACTTATAGCGTTCCGGTTCGTCTTTGTGATTGTGTAATGTCATTGGCTAGCCGTTGTTTATTGTTAGCTACATTAGCCTCTTTAGCAATCCAGCTCGAAAACGAACAACACAACTTTACATTGTATTGCACTCACAGCAAGACCGTGCAATGCATAAATTGGTGACCGGAATAAAGTAGCAATGTAATCAAGTCGGTAAGAGCATTTAAAATCGAAATTATAATGACCAACATGGTATAAATGCAAAGAAAATAAATCTCTTTACAGGCGCAGCCATTTTTGTTGAGAGCGTCATCACTGAACTCGGTATACTCCTTTATAATATGTCCATGGTATACTCTCAGAATTCCAAAAGGGGGCGTGGTTCCGTGAAATGCAGCCAACAAGCTGGGAGATTTCCCCACTTGCAACTCGGAAGTCTGGTGTCCGAGGAATCTGGATTACACGATTAAATAGACCTTTACCTGATGAGTAAGACTGCAGTTCAACAAAAACACAGCTTTAAACAATTGAGCTGCACAAACTCCAAGTAACTCACTGCTATATTCTGCAGGACCTTCTTCAGCTGTTATTTAAGGGTTCGTCCACACCACACATGCTGGACCCAAGAGGGAGAATAGAGCAGAAGGAGATTTTTTCTTTTTTGTCGTCAACAATAATCCAAATTCTGGGAGGTGGGGGAGGAGGCAGACGATTTGTCTGCGTGGCTTTGGGACCACTTGGAGAATGAAAGTGATTGAAGATATTTAATATAAATATTGTGTACACATTACACAACTCATCCTTTAGGAGTAAACAAAAGGGACTATTTTGTGACTCCAAACATATACTCCAATAATGGTGAAGGCACTTGGAAAGGTACAAACCTGTTAACAGTCGTAGATTTCTATTGAACTACTTCTGGGTTTTTTTTTATGTTTGAGGGAACGATGTGTTTATTATGAATGAATATGCTCGAGTTGCATCTTGTGTGAGTGAGTCTGTGTGTGTGTGTGTGTGTGTGTCTTTGTGTGTGCATGCGTCCGTGTTTGCATGCGTGCGTGTTCCATCAGATTTGTTGATCAATGAACACTCAGAGATCAGCGCTAGGCTCTCAAGTAGCCTCCTACTGGTTTGATTGGAGAAAGAGCGCAACAGGGCACATCAGAATCAAAACATTCTTTGACTCAGGACATGGGAGCACGCAGGAATCCCACTTTCATGTTGAAAAGCCCGGTGAAATGAAAGGAAAAGCAAAGACGACCAATAATGAAAGTCACTGCTCGTTAAAAGCGAGAAGGACTACCTGACCTTGGATGGGATAAGATCATTTATGGGAGGAAAGGATGTTTCAGGACACAGTGTGGAAGGAGAACCAACAATTAGTGTAGTCTGTAGATAGACGGCATAGCAAGCTAGCTGCTGTCAAGCTTGCTTGACTATCACTATATTAACACAAAACCGCGGGAGCATGGCAGAAGCATGGCATATGAGTTGTATTTTACGAGTCGTACGTTTCACATTTATTGCCTTGTTAATCAAGGTTTCAATTCACAGGTCTCCATTTTCCTTTTTTATTACTTATTGCAACTGGGTCGCTCTGAATTGGACGTGCCTGGAATTACACAATGCTCAAGCAGTGCTAACGCTAGGCTCACGTGCCGGATTGGTGTGAATCATAACCTTTATTCTGACCTACATACAAAATGCATGTTGGAGAATGCCAAAAACACATGATTTCAGTCTTTCAGTTTTATTACGGTCTTATTTCAGTAGCAGTGATATAATGCTATAGATTGCTACGTTGACTATCATATAATACACATTTTCTTCATAAAATGCACATGCGGCAACACTTCTAGTTTAGCATGTCGTTGATAGTTTCGATGTCCTGTTTTTTTTGGTGAACTTTAGAAACTCAGAATTATGAGGCTAGTATGTATCGTGAAATTAAAGATTGGAGTGCGTGCCTCCCAGATGGCCCATCGCATTACGAGCACGGGATGAGTTTACGCCACTTTGCCTTTAGATTCGTCAGTTTGTTTCCATGTTGATGAGGTTAGCGCACGGAAACATGCTCCGGGGCCGCCGCACCAGACAGGAAATGAACCCTTGTCAACAGACAGGTGCAACACTTAAATTGTCCTTGTGCTTTGAGATTCCAACAGACTTTCAAGTGCTTAGAGAGAACTAAATTCAAGATAAATTGTGTCTTGTGCAGTAAACTAATGACAGTAAACAAGTTGTTGTTTCTGTTTTTATTTTATGAGTAGTATTTTTCAACCTGAACTGACTTTTTCTTCCTGACCTGGGTAACAATTTAAACAACATTGAGTCGGACATGTTTGAGTTCCAGAGTTCAATCAGTGGAAGCACCACCAATAATGGTCTTGAGGATAAATACCACCAGCTGATCAGAAAACCTATCAGGGATCTCCAACGAAGCACTAGTTCTCTGTGCACCAGAACAGAAAGCGTACAGGTGCTATTCTCAGCCCTACATTCGTTTTACAGCACACATTCATCAGGCCCATTTCCATCAATACAGAAAATGCTAATTTCAGCGGATTACTAGTGTGAGGAATCGCATGGTGTTCTTTGTTAACGGGTAATCTGCTGATGTTCGTCATATCATGCATTCATATCCTCCACACTGGCTTTTGGCAGGATCAGATTTCTCTCCCCCTCCCATCTCTCTCCCTCTCTCCCTCTCTCATCCTCTTTCTCCCTCTCTCCCTCCCCTCTCCCTCTCTCTCATCTTCTCTCAATCCCTTCCTTCTCTCCCTACTTTCTCCCTCACGTCGTCCCTCTCCCTCTCTTTCATCCTCTCACTCCCTCCCCTCCTTTCTCCCTCCCTCTCCCTCCCTCCCTTCCCTCTCCCTCCTTTCTCCCTCCCTCCATGTCTTCTCCGCAGCTCCTCTTTTCGCCCTCCCTTCTCTCTTTACTCCCCCTCTCCTTTCCTCTCTCTCCCTACCTCCCGTGGATACATCGAGCATCAGAAAGCCAGCCCACTGCTATCGGGGGTCTACTGCTTGGCTGTTCCCTGGCTGCTGTGTTCCCACCGTGCGCCTCCACCCCCACCCCCCACCCCCTCACCTCCCCCGGACCCCCTGTCGTGAGCACACCCCGTGGAGCCAGAGAGAGTGCAGACCTGTGTCCTTCATGACTCACTTGCATTGATGGATCATGGGCCCAATTTAAAAGCAAGCAAGCAAGCAAGCAAGCAAGCACGCACGCACACGCACACACACACACACACACACACACACACACACACACACACACACACACACACACACACACACACACACACACACACACGGTTTGCCGTTTCTTGAACTTACGTTTTCAACAACGTGACGTCTGTATAAATATGTTCGAAGCCCAGGAAAGTGAAGAAGCCGGCTTGCATCATTTCACCATTCCGCTCGCATTCTCCACAAATGTTTCTCTGGTGCTCAAGTGCTGCGTGCGTGCGAAGATTAATCTGTGTCGTTTCGGGTTCGGATGCAGACCATTACTATTTAGTCATTTTGGGGACACTTTCATTTCGTGCAATGCGACTCAGAGTGAATTCAGTCACTGGTCATTAAGGAGCAGTAGGGTGGAGGCATCTTCTTCACACAGGTAGGCTGCAGACGTTGGGAATCAAACCCTGAGCCTTTCAGCTGGGTGTCGACCACGCTCGCCAGCCTACATCGTCAATGGACTGCTTTGATCCAAAGCGCTTTACAATATTTCCCAACATTCACCGATTCATGCACAAACTCGTACACCGACGGCGGTGTCAACCAGGCAAGGCGGAAGCCAGCTCGTCGGGAGCAGCCGGGGTGAGGTCGGCGCCTTCCTCAAGGACGCCTCCACACTCGGGGATCGAACTAGCAACCTTGCGGTTACCAGCCAACCTGCTCCACCTCTTGAGCCACTGCCGCCGCCCCCGCCCCCCACTTCCCTGTATACGCCACGATGGACTGAGGGATATGTTGTGCATAACAAAGCACTAATAAAGTATTAAAAACACTTTTAATTTGGGCTTAACTCGTTGGAGCCAGGCCTCAGTGGCACCGAGGTTTGCGTTCTAATTAGCAGGGGGGCCCCAGACATAACACACGCAACTTGTGTAATCCGAGTCACTCAGTATTCAAAAGACCCCACTAAATGTTTCATTAGATCGACAGTTCTCCAGAGTGCATGTTTTATGGTTATAGGCATCAAGGGCCAGTCGTACAGCCAGTGTGTGTGTGTGTGTGTGTGTGTGTGTGTGTGTGTGTGTGTGTGTGTGTGTGTGTGTGTGTGATGCATCAGTTCTCTCCACAATAGGACCACACACTAAAACATTGATAAAATGAAGAGATATTAAGTTATGAGGACCATCTGCTCTCGATGCTGGTGTCACTGCGAACTGTGCAGCCTCTATAGTTTTTAATAACCACCGCTGATAAAAAAAAGATGGCTGATTAATGCACGGCTGTCTTCTTGGATCTGCGGCCAAGTGGTCATCATGGAGCTGAGCATTTCTATTGGACCCGGGGGGGAAACCTAATGCAAATGTGCAATTTTAAAGTTAACCCACCTGGAACTTTAGGCTTTGGCGCAAGAGTGTCGTGTATCAGCCCCTTTATAGGGATCCAATCGAGATCATGTTCCCGCAAATCTTTGACTATCAAATCCCGCTTTGAACCGCGCCAAGAACCATGCTTAAAATAGAACAGCGGAATCCGATACCACCCCTCTGAGTTCGGTAGCCAGACAGACAGCCCTCCTAAAACACAAAGAAGTGAAGCTCATTAAAAGATGGGGGAACAACCATGTTACTCTACGCTCCTCCGATTCCCACAACAGGACATCTGCCTGGCCTGTGGGGCGCGCCTGTTCCAGTCCCATCCTTGTTGAGGGGTGCAGAGTGTGTTTCTGTGTTATCTGGTGTGTCCTTATTAGTCAAAAGGGGTACTGGTTGCACGCTCTCTCTCTCTCTCTCTCTCTCTCTGTGTGTCTGTCTGTGTGTCTGTGTGTCTGTGTGTGTGTGTGTGCGCTCTCCGGAGAGCAACTAGCAGATGTTGCTGCGGTGCGAGTCCGCCAGGACTGTGTGATGTCATAAAAACGCCATCTGACAACTCCTGCTGTCAACTCAAGGCTGGGTATGCAGCTACCGATCTACCCTCCTTCCACCACCACCCCCACGATCATCCCGCCGACCAGCGTCGTCCCTCATTAAAGCTGTATTCTGCTGTCCTGTTCCGCCGTTCTCCGGATGCTGCGTTCACCGTGTTGGAGTGTATCTGCTGCATCACTGAGGTTGATGCGATGGTTTCTCTGGCGTTGATTGGCTGGCTTCAGTGAACTCCTTTGGCTCTGCCCCTCCAATGCAGGTCTAGTTCTCCTGGTTTCTGCGTGAGCGAGGGGGGTGTTGAGTTTACTATGACCCCGGAGAAGTCAATTGCGAAGCAGGGTGTGGGGTTTCTGCAGAACTCTTTCTAAACGCCAACAAGTCATCCTAGAAGGAAGGTGTTTTTTTTTTTTGTTCTAGTCTTGAAAGACTGAAAAAGACAACTCCCTTCATATTTTTCGTGCAACGCTATTAAAGGTACAACATGAAGGCCGCTGCCCATAGGCCCCCCGAGCCATACTGAACCGGGCCCGGAGCCAGGACAGGTCTTAAGGGGGCTTAGCCCTCTCAGCTGTATTTTTCTCCCCCTCTGTGTAGGCTTTATGTGTCCTTAGAAAAATGGCAAAACAACAGTTATTGGCGGAGATTCGTGTGGCTGCCGCTTAGGCTGTTGTTTCTCGAATACCTCCTGTTCAGGGCTTTTCCATGAGCCTCAAACAGCCTACCCCTGCTGATAGTCACAGAAAATATTCAATCAAAATATCAAATATAAGTTACAAAAAATATCACGCACTCTGATCGTGCCATGTTCTAATGGGAGTGCTCTGATTAATAAATGCAGTCTTTGATATTGAAACGGTGGCCATGTTCTGATTTAGCCTTTCCGAGGCTACGCAATACGCATGGTTAAATCCACAGATTTTAATTCCTGAAAATAATTGCAAACTCTCAAAACCAAGCAGCCCCCCCTCAGTCACATGGTCTCAGTGCCGCTACGCTCTGCCGGTATGGCTCCGATGGATGTTACTCCGAATGAACAGGCAAAGCTCCGCCTGAGACTCCTACAGACGGTCCCTCCTGGGTTCTCGGCTAACTAGGAAAACGACAGCTGACAGGCAAGATGAAAGGGCCAGGTGGGGGAAAGGAGTTAGCACAGGTTAATGACAAATGAAAAACAAGCCTCTCCACATGTTGTACTTAACGTAGTAGAGAGAGCAAAAAGAGACCGACTTGAACGCAGAAATTATGAACAGCTATTAAAGTAAAACATGGATCATGACGAATAGAATATAACGAAGTGGATGTGATAAATAAAACACTAAACGTGTGGATGAAAAGCATTGAAGTCAGCCCGTTTTATAGCGTTGAAATCATTGATGCGGTCAAGGAATTGCAGCAGCCCTTGCCTCGAAGGGGATATCGTTTCATCTGTATTCATGGCTTCCTTTCCGTGGATGAAAATGTCTCCAGACCGTTTTTGATCATGCCAACCTCCCCGTGTGTCTCCTGCAAAACTCGGGCCGCTCTGGCTCTGACACTTGATGAGATGAGATATCTCTCAGCAGATCTGTCTCGAAGTTACCGGGGGTTAAAAGAGAAAATGCAAAATAGTTTTGGTTGCACACCCGCACATCGGGAAGGCAAGGCTCTGCCCGTTGAACCATTTACCATCCCATGAAAAGCCATTCCAAATGTACACATAATGGTCTTCGTTACCCATTATTGTGCAATTTATTACGATTATTCTTTTTACAAACGATCTACATCCGAGTAATGCATCATTCATGTTATCGTAGAGGGTAAGTGCTATGTGGAAAAATACGGCCGCACGCGAACAGTTCACTGGGCATATTAAATGATTTATTAAAAGACGCAGCGCTCGAACACAAGGTTAATCTGGTGTCCCTAACCCTGACGTCGGGCCATCTCTGATTTGTTCCCTCTTCATACGTTCTGAGTTGCAGGCATCTGCCATCTGTACCTCTTCATTACCTCTCCTCACACTCCCTGGCTCGACAGCGGCGAGCCGTTTCTATCTCCTTAAGATTTCTCAATTAATCAGGCCTGCTTCGCGGCTCATTGGCCAGCTCTGGGACCCATTACATTTGTCTGAGCGGAGGAGAGTAGAGACGCTCTAAAAAAAAAAAAAAAAAAAAAAGGAAGTACCGACGAACAGAGAGAACAAGACATCATGAGGTAGGGGATGGGACATTATCTAAACGTTATGGTGCAATTCCGCCTTTGTAAAAAGAGCCATGAATCTCAACTGACCGTAGCATTCTCTAGTGGTAGCCTGAGTGCTCATATTTTACTCCGCATTTCTCGGCGGCCATTACGGCTTCGCTTCCTTGATGTAGATTCCGAATTGCTCGTTCTCCACTAATGATTAGCATATTTTAGAAAACTGACGCATTCCCCCAAAGGGCTGGTAATGAGGGAGACGGTGGTGGAGGTCTGATGGTCTCCTTTTCAAGCACAAACAAAAACGAAGACCCCTAGCTTAATAGAAGCTAGGGCCGGGTGTGGCAGGGGGCGGGACATGTGCCCACATGGTCACCTGAGGCAACAGGTGGCCAATCGCATCATGGGACAGTCCCATGACACTCCAATGTATCCCAGTCCATTCTGTCAATGTTCTCTTGTGGGGTTCTAACCCCATCCAGACCGATTTGTGTGTATTTAATGGTAGCTAAATAGATATTTAAGACCCTGGTCTGTAATCTACTTAAATTGATGTCATGTTTTAGTGTTGATGTCATTTAGTGTGAATAGTGAAGTCAATTAGCCTAATTCTCCCAGCCACACACCTTTTACCCAACAGCTGTCTCAATAGAGGTGTCGCTCATAACACTCATTAGTCTTTATGCACCGGGACCAGATAGTAGTCTAATCTAGTGAAGACAATTGTACTACCCGCGCTCTGGTTTATAAAAGTAGCACATCCATTATCTGGATTATAAGCAACACCTGTGACAAATGGCGTTGAAATAAAATGGTCAACATCTCCCTCCGGTTGTTCCGACGCATTCAGAACCGCTTTGTTGTGTGTTTGTTGTGTGTCATTTATCAAAATTATATTAATGTTTTTATTTGTATACATTTTTATTGGAGGGGATGTTAACTAATCGTGAATTAAATCCCTTTAACACTCATTTACCCAGCAGTGAAGCCAAGACAGATCTTAGCACCATCTATTTTAACTATAAACTATTAAAATAAGCATGGTTCAGAAGAACAGGGCGATTAAGCCCAAATAAGAGCGTTAGTGGCCAGGGCCCGAATACTCACTGATCGCTGCCATTATCACCGAAAGACACTCAGAGAGCATTATTAGCTACATCTCCACACTATTAGAGACGATTACCCTCTTACATGTCTTTGCTAAAACAAGAGAAGTAAACACCATTTGATTGTTAAAGAAGGAAAATAATGGGTCGAAAACAGGTGGATTGCCGCTATTAAGCCTCTCACTGGTTCCCTTAAAAACAGCCTCCTGCTTTAATCAAGACTAGTGCCACCACAGCAGCCAGGAGGGTGAGGTGCGAACAACACAGACTGGACACCAGTGCCAAACCTCCCTGAAACCTTGCTCAAACCTTGGCTCATTCTGCCGAACAGACGAGCTCCACTGCTTCCCAACGCGACCGTCGTAAAGAGTCTGACTCGGGTTAGGGTCAGGGTTAAAGGGTGGACACAGAGTCCCAGTGATACCATAGAGACCAGGCCGTGACCTGCAGTCAGCCCACCGCCTGCTCCCATCACATGACCGACAGCTTATGGAGGGAAACAGCAGCCAATCTTAAACTCTCGTCCCAGAAGTCTTTTCTTTCCTTGGTCATCTGGCTCTTTGTTTGATAACTATGAATAACTCCTGTGGATCAAGAAATTGATTTCCGAAATCAAGGGGCAGATTATAATGGTTTTCTTTCTGCAGTTATTTTTTTATATTTTCATTCTGTGCCCCTCTACCTTCCAATGATTATAGTAATATTATAACTGAAAGATTCATTCATAATATCAGAAAACCCCAGCCCAGCACTAGCCTGACATTGCCAAACCAGTTCCCAAATGTGTGTTAGTCTGCAACCTCTCGGTTCCTTTTTCGATTTCCAATGGCCGTTACCAATGGTCGAAACCAAAACGCCTCAGGACGCGATTGGATACACCTACAATCAGTCAAAGCAACAAAGCAATCGAGACCTCAGCCCAGCCATCTTGGTTGTTTATGAAAAGGTCTCCACACGCTCCCAAAAGGTGATCTTCTGTAGTCATCGTATTGAACATGAACCCATATTATTACATGGTTCTGATTTGCCTGACCTGGGCCCCGGGAGGTTGGTCAGACGCATTGCATTCATCTGGTTTCCAGGCTAGCCCAGCACAATACATAACCATGCATTTAAAAAAATCTGTTAGTAAAAGATAGATATTGTGTGATGTGTTTGCATTAACGGAGTACAATACAATCAAGAGTGTGGCAGAAATGCTAAAATCACCTCAACACTGGGGTTTATTTATGATCACGTTTACAATCCTTTCACTTCCATCGACCAATCAGGCAATTACACTTAGTGAGGTTAGTGAGGTCCCCCCCCTTCACTTTAAGCGTCTTTGGGTCATTGAAAAGCGCTACACAAAATAAATAAATTATTATTATTATTATTAGAACTCCATGAGCCATCTGCTCCTCAATATCTCCAAGGTGACTCTACAATCCACGGCCTCGTCCTCACTCATAGATAAGGCATCAACAACTCTGGATGCACGGGAGCACCTCCGACGATCCCGCAAAGACAACGTTTCGGGTTCGATCGAGGCGCACCAAAGGCCACCGGTCGCTTTGTGGGAGAAGAGAGGGGGAAGAGAGGGAGACGCAGCCACCAGCTGGGCCTGTTCCCGAATACCGTCAAGCATCAACACGACACATGGCGAAGAGACACACACAGACACCCTGCGAGGACGCAACACTAGGCGCCCGCGTACGTGACAGACATCCTGCTGGGATTCAGCACCACACTGTTTTCTTGAAAGCGCCGCCTTTAACAAGCTTGCACTGTGTGGAGAAAAAGCAGGGAGCGTTTTTTTTTTTTTTTTTTTCGTTTTTCCGGAACAATCTGATCGCCGTCACCTTCATCCCAAAGGAGTGACGTTGAACAGAAGGAGAAAGAACCGGAGAACGACTGAATAGGCAAAAGAAAAGGGAAATACGGCGACAAAGGAAAGTGGGAAACTGAAATTGAATGAAAATGGGAGTGAAAAACAGAGTGCAGCAGCCGGCCTTCACTTCTTTGAAGTGAAAGTGAAAGGACGGACGGTGTGGCTGTGGGTTTGAGGACACGAGTGCGAGAGCGCCACTGCATTGCTGGCAGTGTTTTAGAGAATCACATGATTAACTCATCAGGGTGGATTGTATGAGAGTAAAAATGGCAGACTCGAAAATCATTGAGTCAAAACAAGACGATATATAAAACGTTTACTGTTCCATGTTTTATTATTTTCCCCAGTAAATGATACTTTTATTCTTCCCAACCTAATAGCCATGTTAAAACCTATCTATAAACAATAGAGATAGAAATGAAAACAAAGTCTTTCTTTTCATTTCTAAGTTAGTTATTTTTGCATTGTATTAAAGTTGCTAGGTAACTACAAAGATCCTGCACACTGGCACATTGAGTCAAAAGAAGCGGACCACAAATAGTTTTGTTTGGTCTCTCGGAGCGAGATCAGTTCATGATTCGGAATATGTTATCCCATTGCATCATTTCTCAAACATCTTACATACACATTATGTATTATGTTGATGGATTTTTGTCAACATTTTGGAGGAGGATATATTATTGCAGAGTCAAAAACCTTTGCTATTGCGTAGCCCTGCATTGATGTTGATATTCTGTATAAAAGAGGTTAATTCGCCAACGTTTAGTGTCGTTTCCCACAGGATCAACAAGTTTTGGACACCATAATCCAGAAATATAAGTGCAAACAGGGCCTCAGAGACAGAATAAAGCAGCAATCCATAAATCCAGGCCAAAAGTGGTAAAATGTGCTGAAAGGGGAACAGGAGCTTTAAGGTGTTAAGAAAAAAAGACTAGCGAGGGAAACAGCAAGTCTTTATTAAAAGGCGTGCATACTTCATGGCATTTGTCAAGGTTATGAAAATGTGGTGCAGTCAACATGAAGGGGATATCTAGAATCCTTGGACTGTTGCCATGGAAATGGGTTCCTCTACCCTCTACAGGTATAACGACGAGCATATGACATTTCCTGAGCAAGTTTTTAATAAAATGACAACGCAACGCAACAGAAATGATAGCACCAGGGCTGCTATACAGTTTGAATTACTTTTATTGTGTGCCCGCATTACTTTAATTCAGCGGAAACTGGGGGTTTGTGTCGGTCGAATACCGGGGTAGAAGAATATTTCTGTAAGAAAGTGTCATCATCAGGAAGCCCGGCATATAATTGAATGAAAAGAAAACACAAAATGGCAAGATGATAATCTTAGCTCTTTATTTTGTTTCTCTTGTTTAACGATGAACACAATAAGAAAGGATTAAAAGAAACAACGAATTCTAAAAGATAGGATACGGAAGCAAGATTTGTGGCATGCCGGCGGATGACTGGCAGAAGTGCGTTCTTCAGTGACAGTGTTGGCGGAGAACAGCTCATGGGTAATTCACTGTGAACACCAGCGCACAAGACAGACACATTTGTCAAATCTCCAAAGTAGGCTGCCGTGTGTCACAGGGTTGTGCTGGTTGTGTGGCTGTGTTTGTGTTGGAGTGAGGGGGCGTCGTGGTGTGTTGTACAAAAGTAACGTGTCAGAGAAAGTGTACGTGTGTGTGTGTGTGTGCGGTGCGCACGCATGTCTGCGTGACAATGAATCTGAATGGTGCTAGCACGATGGCGAAGCTGTCGTGCTAGCACAAGAGAGAGCCGCGCTGCAAATCCCAGACCCCCATCTGCTGTGTGTGTGTGTGTGTGTGTGTGTGTGTGTGTGTGTGTGTGTGTGTGTGTGTGTGTGTGTGTGTGTGTGTGTGTGTGTGTGTGTGTGTGTGTGTGTGTGTGTGTGTGTGTGTGTGTGTGTGTGTGTCCAATTGGACCCATAAGCCATGGCTGCTCAGTATATTTAGTTATCTTTCTTTGAACAAATAAGACAAAGTAAGGACTGTAGCAAACAAACCACACTAAGTACAGCCGGGCGTCAAGTCATGAACTAGAATGTTCTCGCTAGGCATAAAATATTTTTTTTACAAATATATTATAACAATAGGTATCCACAGATACTCTGAATGCCTCATTATTGTTGATGTTTTTATCGTCAGTCATCAGCTGGTCGTGAGTCACGTTTACCCTCTTGCTTTGATTGACAGGTCTGCCAGTCCCCGCCCTCCAGCCCTCCCGGTGTCCCAGAGGGAGTGGAGGGGGTTCACCCTTCACCCTGTCCCAGAGGGCACCGTCACCCCGCCGGAGCCTCTCCCGCTACGACCCCCAGCTCTCGGGGAGGATGTCACAGCCCCCTCCTCCCAGACGCACGCGACCACGTTGTCCCGCTCAGTGAAGGCCTGACAGGATGGCGGGGGTAAGGGCAGGACTGGGAAGGGAGAGGGCTGTAGGGAGAGGAGGCATCGTTTCGTGTGGTGAGAGGAATATTCTAAATCAATTATGTTGAAATTGAAAAATAAGGTTAAGGGTTGGGGATAACCAAAATAATAATGTTATTGCATCGAGTAGAAATCGATAAAAGTAACCATTGGGTTCCGGTGGTGTGGGTTCCGGTGGTGTTGTTCTAGCGCAAAGATGCGCTCGAACAACATCTCTCTGAGGGTTCTGTGGTCCAGTCTATGTTGCATGCATATTTCACTTTAAAGCGACTGCTTTCCAGGTATGTAAATAGCGGCAGCGTATTTCATGTATTAATTATTCATAAATGCATTATTTATGATTTGTATTTTTGTGGCCACAAATGCAGACAGGAATGTGATTGATTGGCACAGAGAGGGCAGCTTCAAAGTTGGAAATATTGTAACTTTATGCAAGCCAAAAATGGAGAAAATAGCTAATTGAACAGAGAGCTGATTTATTTCAGCTATGCCCTGTTCTGAAGTTGTCAGGAAAAGCAGACAAATACGCCAGTTCATAGTTTCTTTTCTCTGGCATCTTCTTCTGCCCCCCCCCGCCCCCCCCCCTCCCCCCCTCCAGACTAATTTCCAGGGATATGGCCTGGGTTGCCATAAACAACCAAGATGTCAGCCTCTGATTTGTAACAAAAATCCTTGCTCTGATGGGTTCTATGATTTGCCTCCTTTGTCCCATGAGACGTATTGCACAAGGTTGGGGTAGACCCCGCCAATCGCAAGTGACCGCCGGTGTTATTCTTGATAAATAATAAATTGGTTTTGTGTAAAGATAACCTTCTGTTTTTTAAAGAAATACAGAAAGTTTACAATCACTTTGAAAATATCTCAAATTGTCCACAAATACCTATCCTTAGATTTGCTGTGTAAGCCACGGTAAATTACCCAGCATGCAGTAGGCTGCCGACCCCTGCAATAGAAATGATGATACAAGATCAGTTACTAGTTTTAAACAAAACTCAGTTCCAGCTCGCTTGTTTTGCACGAGCTAGTCACATTGACCTTGTTTCCGCAACACGATTAGAAATTAATCTGTAATGAACTTCTAATTATTTTATTATTATGTTATTATTAAGGGTTATCAAGGTGTTCATCAAGAATCAGAAATGATGTTTCATGAAATCCATGCACCAAATTTTGGTCTATACATTTCCTTCTGTTCTGTTGAGATGATTTCATTGATTCAATTTCCCCTCCTGGCTCTGCGGACTTCTGATCACTAACATTATGGTAATGACAGCTGAGGGAAACTACAGCGTGCTCTGAGGAAACACAAACCAGACAAAACAGTGAGGTTAGGCAGGAACTCCGACCATACCCCTGAAATCCTGATGCTATTAACCGCTTTTGAGATGAATATTAATATATTTAGACATTTCCCTGACAAGATATTCGGTAGGTGTGGCATTGATCCATCCGTCTGTGATATTTTATGGTTATGTTATGTTTCTAGATCTTGTTATCTATGACTAATGCACAGACTCACCGAGTTGCTACACATTTTCCCAAGGCATGGTTAGAAGATTTGTGATAAATGTCACAAAAAGTCAAACGTATGTATATTAAAGTTAAAAGTAATCAGTGCTACTAAAATAGTTTCATGAGTTTCTTATAAAAAAGTTATATTTGAGAAAGAAACTCCAAAGCCCCTGGTCAGTAAAGCTGCACTTTTCACATAAAAATTGTCAAACTCAATGTTAATTAACAGAGACACTGTACTGTCAACTATTCTGTGAGCCTGAAAGAGCATTTCTCATGTTTTATTTCACACTGAAACAAGAAATTATTCAACAATTGATTGGGTGTTTGGGTGTCGTCTGCAGTTTAAAAATATGCAGTTTAAAAAAGAGTTTGTGCGACAATGTTCTTAGAAAATCCCTCAAAATGACAGCTCACCTTGTGGATAATGCATTAAGGCCATTCCCTCTATAAACACGTGTTGATATATTTTACCAAAACGAGGACATATTGTCTTTTGCCAACCCCTGGTGAACAGAAAACAGTTTCCCAACTAACCGAATTTCAGTCAAAGTCAAAGTTTCAATGAAGGAATCATTACCTGAATCACTCGAGAAACTCAACCATGCAGTTGCTTGAGTGCTGCTTCCAACCATCATTACAGTCTACTCTTTCGGTTGTCTCCTTTTTGAGAACTTTGAGGTCCAGCTATTGTGAATAACCAATTAACCACACTGCAGAGACAAAGGCCCTTTAATCACCTCGCGAAAAGGGCTATTGTTTCATCGTCCCTTTTTTTATCGCCCTGTTTTCTTAGCCAATGTGTCGCAGAGGCCAGAACAACACGAGCCTGGATTATTGCATGTTTGGCACTTTCTTCCTTTGATGCATGACTTTCAAGTTACAAAACTTTCCCATGGATTATTTTCGTTGTTCGGTCCTTTTAAGAACACATTCAAAAAACATTAAAAGCAAAAGGCCTCGCTTTTGCTAGTTTCAACTAGTGCAGTATTGACTGTCCGACCGCAATAAAGTACAATAAACAAAGGAGGAGCTTCCTGTGACGCACAGTATAGATCCAAACAAAAGTACAGAATAAAACATCCAATCGCAAAATATGTTTGGTACAATTTTCCGTTGGAGACAATACAATCTTCGCTCCAACACAAAACTAGGCCACAGTGTTCTGTTTTCGAGACCCTGGATGTGGCGTGTGCTTCCCACTCTCTTTTCCTTTCTCTTCTTCAACTTTCTCTTCCCTTTCTCTCTCCTTTTTCTTCTTCAACTCTTCCCTCTCTCGCCTCCTCCTTTCTCTTCTGCAACTTTCTCTTTCTTTTCTTCTTCAACTTTCTCTTCCCTCTCTTCTTGGGAGAATAAAGGGGCCAGTACTTCCTCCTCAGCCTTGTGGCTTCACTAAAATACCAGAGCAGCCCGTTTTATGTGTACAATTTATACACGGTTACTAGTGTGGTCTTTGTTGACAGACAAAAACAATCGTGTGGCCAGCGTACACTCACACGATACGGAATGTATGGTTTGTATTGCACCATGTTTGTGTTTGCTTTTCCAAAATCCAGCCTCCCACTCATTTTAGGTTGAACTGCATGTTATTTTACTTTTTCCATTACCACTATTCTGCCACTGGAAATACTGAGGATTACAACCTCACCTTCAAGTCAAAAATAAAATCAAACAGCAGATATAAATCTGTCCATTTCAACCCCCCAAAACAAAGGTGGGTTGTAGGTGCAGAACATGGTGGCAAGACAACAGTGACCTTTAGGTTTGAGAACAGAAGCCCAAAAATGCAAAGATTAAATCTCAAAAGTGAATTTCTTGACTTTGACATTACACATCTCTTGAAGCCAGCACATGTCCGCCAAAGCAGTCGGCAAATTATAAATATTACTTTTATATTCATAGAAATCATACTTATTGAGATCTATGTCTATAAATATGAGTAGTCAGGCGTGTGACCCATCATCAATGTGACAACTATTTCTTTCCCGATCTGTGACTTGTAGAAGTAGTAAAGTAAGATGTGTGTGCGTGTGTCGAACCTTGTGATCGCGTGTATGTCGTGATGAGGGAGGGTAAAGCCGTGAAAACACAGATAAAGAACCCCTTCAGAAAACTGCTATTCTGTAGAACATAAAGAATACCTGGTTCTTTGCACGTGGAGTTTGATCCGGTATCACAACCCACAACGCAGTTTATTAATAGCTGCTGTAGAGACATGAAATTAGTTCCGCTCCACAAACAAATAAAATCGAGGGGCGACAGCTTCTTAAGTCAGAGCAGCAGGGTTCCTTCAACTTCACTGACAGAGCTGCAGACATCGCGTTTAGGCAGCTTGTCGGCAGAAGGCTGCCAGAGGGAAAGACGGTGCAGTGGTTTGGGTGTTAAGACTCCCAGCCAAAAGATACTGGGTTCAACCCCCCCAAGCCAACCTACCTGTAAACACACACTAGTGCTGATGAGGCGTCTCTATAGCTCGGTAAAGCTCGGGAGGTAGAGGGGGTTTGAATTGTAACCGGAAGGTTGCTAGTTGGATACCCTGCTCCTGCTAGCTGAGTGTCGAGGTGCCCTGAGCAAGACACCTAACCCTAACTGCTCCTGACGACTCCGCTGTCACTGTGTGGATGCATCCATGAACCAAAGTCGCTTTGGATAAACGCGTCTGCTAAATGCCCAAAATGTAAATGTCTGGTGTAACGCGGAGTTGAAAGCACTAGCTGATTATATTTGCAACGTCCCCCCCGTCATTTGGATATTATTTGTGATATTGTTAACATTATCCTACATAATGATAGTTGGCCCTTTGCCACCAGTTCAGTGTGAGAATCAACATGAACAACGGAGGCAGCCTTTAAAAATAATAGTTTTTCCATCTTTTAGGGTTCTCCCAAGATTTTGTTTTCCATGGTGGTATTCCCACTAGTCAATAATAATGAACGTATTTAGCAGCTATTTAAATATCTAAACAAGGGCGAAAGGTACCAAAATGCTCTACCTACCAATAATAAGGAGTTGGTCATTTAATAAACATGACTAGAACGTTTTTTTTCCTTTTCGAACCGTCCTCCACAATAGCGCGTTCATACAGGTAAAAGATACACACTCTGAAACCTTTTTTTATATACAGCATATGTATTTCAAATATCCGTCCAGAAAACCTCAAGATTATTCAGAGCTTGACATTATGGCCAGACTTGACTGAGGGACATTGGCCTCCATTAGCGGGACAGAGGGTTAAATATCGAGACAGTCCTGTACCAATGGGGACACTTGGCCACCCTAAAAATCACAATCCCTGGCTACTTCTTATCACAAAAAAGGACCAATGACATTTAAATCCTCACAAAGGCATAATACAGCAGAAACATGCCTTTGAGGTCCCAGGTATCAAATATAAAAATATTGAAACGAGCGACGTTAATACTGAGGTGCACACAAAAGCCCAGAAGTGTTACAAAGCAAAGTTACGTCAAGTTACTTCAAAGAGCCGATGGGACTGGTCTTTTGTTGAAGTTCACAAGCAGTAACACATGAGCTCTCTGTGAAAACGCGTGACATCGTGTGACGTGAACGTTCAAGTTCCATTCAGGTAACACCCCAGTCAAGGAGTTGTGTGTTTTTTAATAGCTCCGTTACCATAGAAACTACGTGGGCATCAAGTGAATCACCGAACCAAAACCAAAAGAGTGAAAGACGGGAGTATATATATACCAAAGGGGTAGAACCTCCGGTGTGTGTGTGTGTGTGTGTGTGTGTGTGTGTGTGTGTGTGTGTGTGTGTGTGTGTGTGTGTGTGTGTGTGTGTGTGTGTGTGTGTGTGTGTGTGTGTGTGTGTGTGTGTGTGTGTGTGTGTGTGTGTGTGTGTGTGTGTTTGAAAGCCGGCAATTCATTTGAAAAAGAAGAACTAAATGTGAAAGAAGCTGTTGCTCTTCTCAGCTCCTATGGAAGACGCAGCAGTGCAGTCCACGTTGCTCTACAGCGCTACCTTCACTAGCTTGGTGACACCTTGAGGAGTCCACCTTTAAAAAAAAAGAGTTCACTTTCAGATAATGTCAATTATTTGCTTCTGTACCAAGCTGAATGTCTCTGGTATTAATAGTTTTATCATATCCCGTCTTACAAGTAGTTTTTTCTGAATATCATATTTTGAGTAGAAGGTAAAATTAGCTTATCTTATCTCAGTGGAAATAAGCAACGGCCAACATCGCAACGTAATGACTCGTATTTGGAAGCGTATGAATGTTACTGATCATGCTACTAGTAGGTTTTCTATTGGTCATTGTCGAGTTAATTAATCATGAAATGCATTGTGAATTCATGATTATCTTGTAAGGACGACATGGTTACGACCAGCGCAAACATTTTTAAGATGGTACCGTTGTCGTGCATGAGCAATGGTTTATATGAAATGCACCACACACACACCGTGCAGTGACACTATAGGTGTCCGAGAAGCTTAACCCTATCCAAGTCACGGACATCAACCGCAGCCCAGACGGAGCTCCACGCGTCCACACACACCTCACCACCTGGGTCCCCTTGTTGTGATGTCTGAGTGCATCTGTAATGGCCCGTTGACTTTACGAAAAAAAGAACACCACCTGAATTCGGAGCAGTGCAAAACATTCACAAACTGGTTGACAGGGAAAATACGATCCTACTCCTCTTTAACTCTTGCTTTACTTTTACATACGGTTTGATTTTAGTAACGGTGACAAAATGGCATGGGTGACCATGTTGACGATGTAAGACATGTCAACAGTTTAAGAAAAAAACGAAGATTTTGTGTTCAGAAAAGGCAGCGTTGTGTCAGACCGATGATTGGTGCTCCCGCGTGTAAAAGCTGTGATTTCAAAAAAGATTCCCCTATAAGTGGAGGGTTTGTGGAGAGAAAGGACAACTGCTGTATCATGCATACACACACACACACACACTATATTGGTAGGTACAGGCGCACAGAAAACAAACTACGCAATGAAAGAAAAGCCAAGCGCAGTCACACAGACGGGTATAGGTCTCTGACATACACGTGATAAATACAGAGAAACAGGAGAAGTCACAGCGGGAATATTGTCAGCCATTTTGTGTGTTGCCGGGAGATAGCCTCCACAACATGGACCCCCAGCTGTTTAAAACCACAGAAGAAGGTCACACAGGTGTGTGATTCTCCCTCTCTTCCTTCTTCATTCTCTATATCGATTAATGATGTATAAACTGATGAACATCCGTGTCAAAGATCCAGCAGACTTCCTGCTCTCCAGTCTTGGAGGGTGTTGGAGGAAAATATTTAAATAGGAAGAGTTGTTGCTGGTGGGCTTCCAACCTAAGACACCAAGGTTGTCAGGGGGGCGGGGGGGATCAAAGCCAACACCATCAGGAGACAATGCATGTCTAATTAAAATGACGTCTGGAAAGGGTGATATATTTTGCAAGCTGAATCTCTTACCACAGGAGTCGTTTTCATTAAGGGTGCTGGAGAATCAAGATTTGTTAAAACCGTCACGTCTCTTATAGCAGTAACCCTTCAGGAACATAAAGAACCACTAGCACACCCGCACAAATGTCAAAAACGATATTCAGTTGCCGGAATAGATGGATTAGGAATTGTTCCATTTCCTTTTGATAAAGCGGCCCTGATTAACCAAATGGGACGATGGGGCCCATGAGCAGACACCAAGACTCACTTTACTTCTGTAACAACTGGTTAAAGTTTGTCGCTACGGCTGCAAACCCATGTCGTCGCAAAGCCACACGTTCGTACATGGCTTCTGTGATTAAGCACCTTGAGAGGATGTCCAACCACATAAAGAGTGCCGAGTGCCGACCAAACGCTTGATCAAAACAAACTGATCAAAACAAGTATCTATCTACAGTGGATACTTCAATTGGTCGACAGATCGAGGCAGAGAAAAGTATCGGAAAGGGGTATTTTCGTGGAGAAGTTGTTTTTTGGCAGAGAAGGGGCTTCTATTATTCCAAAGGCGTGAAGAAACACAGGGATCACTGCACCGCATCAATTACTTAGGCTTGCTTGAGCAAGTTGCAGAGTTTGACCCCTTTGTGAAGGAACACACTGGAAAAGCAAGGCCGGGAGGGGGAGGTAAGCCTTCATACCGGTCCTCTAAAGATCTATTAAGAATTAATCTCAATAATGGGCAGGAAAACAAAAGAACTTCATAGCAGCTGGAATCCAAAGAGCATAAAACATTTCTGAAATCGATTCGAACGCCAGATCTTTCACACAAAGACCGGCTCACATTTGTTTTCAGATCAGTCAGCGCTGAGGCCAAAGCCGTTGAAAGATTTCTTGGATTTGAGCCCATCCTTTGCCACACGGGTGTAAGCCTTGTGGAATGTGTAATTAAAACGCCGCGAGAATCGGGGCTGGACTTGCCAGACAGCCGGGGAAAAGCTACTACAATGGAGAAACATGTCCAGTAAATATAACGGACTCTGGGCGCACTTGAATAAAAAATGTGATCTTTTACTGCAATCCCTTTATACCTACTGCAGTACATCCACTCATCGCGGGAGTAAGATATTTCCTAACAATCGCACAGAGTGGAGTGGTAGGGCCGACAAAGAGTTCTCTGTGAGAACTACATTGCAGTAAGAGAGACCTAAGCGAAACCATGACACTGAATTCTTGTGAGCATCACGTCACTAAAAGTGATGCTGCTGCTGCAGCATCACTGCATGATAACCTTGAGACTGTGCTGATGAGTATAAATCAGTTTTCAAGCGATGAGCGTAGAGCATTTACCTTCAAGAAAGTGACATGGATTTAGCAACTGCTGTTGGCCTTTTGCAGTCATTACAGTCACATGTTGGCCGCCTTCTACGCCAGTTTCCTCGGTGGAAAGAATCTGCTCCCACTGTCAGTATGACTCATTCAGAGCGTTACAAAGTTTTGTTGGTTTGTTTGTTCGTCCTTTGATGATGAGGTAGCAACATTCACTGATGGTAGTCTGAGATTTAAGGTCGAGACATTATGTCATTGATAGGTTCCTGTCCGAAACCGATTGTGTCAAACGCGGACGCCTAGGATGTCTTTGGTGTCCTATTTGAGAAGGACTGTACAGAAATTGATATGCGCAGACAGGATGATACGCTGTCAACTCAACGTATCCAACAGACCTAGACAAGGCCTTGGCAGATTAACTTATTCAGTACAGGTATTTCATAAAGGAAGAGGCCTCACCAGCTGCCACCTGCTGGAGATTTTTGAGTGGGATGGACCTAAAGTAACATTTCTGAAAGTTTTCTACCTTTGGTTTAACCGTTATATTATTATTACATGTGATTACATTTGGATTTAGAGCATTTAGCAGATGCCTTTATCCAAAAGGTGGTTATATTGTTGTATTGTATTTAAGTATTTCACACAAACATTTCTCTGCATATCCTGTACAAGCATGTGACAAATAACAACATTTGAATCTCGAACCTTTTCATCTCAAAGCAACTTTGAATAAGTACATTAGTCAGAAGAAAGAAATAATATATATCTCCGTCGGTAGAGTAAAGATATTTGTAGAAACAACTTTCAAGCACCTTCAATTACTTAATCCATTCCTTGCATCCAACAAAGATAGCTAGGATAAGATACACGATGCTAGGTACTATTTTTAAGTGCCAGTGTGTGGGTGGGATGTGAGGTGAGTGAGAAGGGTCCACAAGAAAACGAGTAAACAATGAACTGAGGAACACAATGCAGAGCATTGGACGACCGTCTGAACTTCCTCTACTCACCATTGACTGAGCTCATGAGGGCTCTGGATTTCGAGGACATCATAAGTCAGTTTGCAGCGTCAAAGTCAGGGAAAAAGAGCACGGTGTAATGAGATGTGTCAATGCGGCAGTTCTAGCGAGCCTTAAAAGTAACACCTTAATATTTCCAATGCAGCTACATTACAGCTTATAAAGTTGAGCCTCCAGAACAAATCACTCAGAGTTCCCCGGTTCTTCGGGTAATTGTCAAATGGGTTCATGCAAATAGCTGTTTTTCAGAAGGCAATGTGTGAGTGCACTGTTCGCTCTCCATGGTCCTGAAATTATAGTTTGAAGGTTTCAACAGTGTACGAGTGTCACTAAATGCAGAACCTTGTTTTTAACAATAGGAAATTATTCTGTACAATAAGTAATAATAATATTAAAGATGTGACATCTAGAATATCTAGAATCTAAACGAGCAACAGGTGAATTCTCTTTTCAGATCAATATAAAACAAATATTAAATATAAGCCACCTTCCCTCTAGTGTGCATAGTACAAATATGTTGTTGTAGGTTTATATGAACATAAGCTAAGGTTAGTGAGGGCATGTGAAATCTGCAGCCACACCTTCACCGTTAAACAGGTCTTCATTCGATTCAAAATTAGAACCGTTAAGTCGTATGCAAATAACTCATTGGAAAGTGAACGTCTTAAAGTGGTATCCTAGAAACAGGTGAGTATATAATACCGTGTGTGTATTGGCGTGTCTCCAACCTGAACCTATGCATCTCATTAACTCCTCTTCTGAAGAACTGAATCCATTCATTAGTAGAGGACACGGGAAAAAGAAAACGAGAATCCAATCCAAATAGCACGTTTACACAAACCGCATCTCCGATCCATGTGCTTGCATTGGGTCTCCATTTTTGGATTTAAGAGCCGTGCATGCCAGGGTACGAAACATCGTGTCCATAAATCAAACGCTGTAACCGATGACCTGATGACCCAAGATTTCCCTTGGGTCATCAGGTCATCAATTGTTTTCAAACCTGACCTCTGCCATCTGTGCGTTAACTGCATCTTCCACTACATATTTGTCAGTGTTACTCCTAATAACCTCCTCACATACGTAACCATCTCTGTGAATGCCGTCATACACTGTGGTATCGTCTCCTCAACCAGACTGGAACACCACCATCACTTGACCATTTAACGACTATCTAACCACTTAACGAGAGTGTGAACCCCTCTGAACCAGTTACTAAGTGGGAACAATCACACACTTGGTTGACACCGGGAATCAGCACTCTCACATGGACGCCGGAGACAAAAGGAGAGGAGGCCAGCGATGACTAATTAGGACGACTTTGGCGGCAGTTGTCACGGAGACGCGTTAAGAGCGCCGTTACTTCCGAGCACCGTGGAAAAGCGACGCCGAGGACGCCGTCACTCTTGATGACGGCGTGTCTGAGGACAGCTTTAAGGCCTTAATGGAGGTTTGAGAGCAGGGGAACGGCCCATCTCATTAATGGTACGTCTCGCCCTGAACTCGGCTGGGTCAGCAGGGGATTTGAATTGCTAGGAGGGACGCGGTAGTTTTCGTAATACGTCTATGAGAGAGGGTTTATTTCTTCCCTTTTATTCCCTCACAGTTCTCTGTTTTAAGTAACAGGACTTTGTGATAGAATCAATGTTGTTTTAATTTGTTAAAAAGGAACATTACACGATATAATACACTTTTAGCGATTTTGCAACCAAATGCTCCAGTAAGAGACATTATGGTTTCATAATCTGTAAGTTAGTAGGTTTCCTCGAGCGAAAAACTCCCAACATTGGCCGAATAAGAAAGCCTCTAACAAGTCAAGGTCACACATTTATGAAGCTGTGTGTTTTTCTAAATCAATCAATTTAGTATTCAGTACCGTTTTAAGTGTTTGTATGTACTTCAGTATTTAATATGTTTATTTTTCAGTTTTGTTCCATTACTCTGTAAAGCACTTTGTAACCAGCCTTTTGCAAATGGTCATTATCATTATCATTTTAATTATTAATGTATATTTATCCCTATTAGCAACACAAAATGTCATCAAAATCATTCTCCCCCTCAGAAAACCTCCAAATGTCACTCAATGTATTTCAAGAGCATGGTAAGAATTAATCAATTATGTTCACCAATTGTATCAGTAAATAGATATCACATTGTTGAATCAGTTTTATGAATCAATTTGAGTGAACATTATATATTCTGTGGTCACTGAGATCAGTAGAGCAACTGGAAGGGGAGGATCGGCTGTTGAACGAACGATTTTTAACCCAACATTCAACCTCTAACTCTGAATATTTAAACCGCTTCAACATAAAACATTTTTATAATGTATGACTGGTAAGAAAAAGTGTGTTTGGATAACGGCCAATAACAACCGTGCTCTGTGTATCCTGCTGAAGTGCATTGTGGGATTACAGCTGATGTTCTGGATTGCCAGGATGCTCAAGTAGAGGTAGTCACAGGAGCATAACCTCAACGCTGCAACTTTAGCTCTAGTGGAGGATGATGCCCATTAAAACACGGTAGCGCTGAGAGCTACATCTGCTAGCAGCTACGGCTGCTCACTCTGCATCGAGTGCCCTTCACTCGGATGGATAATTGCTTCAGTCATACATTTGCCAACCGCAAAAAAAAGGCCAGCCAATCGAATGAGTGAGTGCAGGCCGTTCCTGTGTGTGTGTGTGTGTCTGTCTGTGTGAAGAGAACGTTAGGAAAAAGGACCTTGTTTGGATTGTGTCTGAACTTCAGGGAGCATGTATGTGTGCTTTCATGCGCATAGTTGTGGAAGTAGAGGAGTGGGCATGATGCATCCTACAAGGCCTCTCTCTGTCCATCCGTCTGTCTGTCTGTCTGTCTGTCTGTCTCAACAGGGGGGAGGGGGGGCGTTGAGGTCCCCACACCGGACCCTTACCACTCTCCCCTGCTGGGCTATTTTAGCCGCCTTGAGTACAAAATCAACAACCAAACAGTGCGCCCAGCCAGCGGGCGTTTGACATTTGTCTGACATTTCCATTGTGCTCCCTGTTCCTTTTACATACACCTACTTGTAAACAGTATCATGGCTTCACACAAAGGCCAGCTTTTTTTCCATTTTCATTTTTTCATTTATTTGGAAGGAAATAAATTCAAACGGCGGGGGTGACCGGGAACAACCTAACCTTTTTCAGAGCACAGGGAGCAAATGACTAGACCTGCCAGCGTGTCGGGTGTCAGAACACAATCCCATCCTGCCCTCCATCCCTCTCAGCCCAGCTAAAACACAACTCACTGGACAAGAGGAACGGGAAAGAATAGGAGTTCCTTAAATCCGGTTTCATGACATTTTTAAGTTGGGAGATAAAAGTAAAATGGTAAAGGTTGGGTTTTACTTCTTTTAGATCAATGCTTCAAACATACTAATGACAACATGCAACTAACAATTTGTTTAGCCATGCATGTATACTTCTGTATTGAATTTGTATATCCTGCAACCCACTTCACCCATGGTGTGACTCAATTTCGGCCCGCGATCCACCCTTTGGAAACCACGGCTTTGGAGAACGCAGTGGCGGAAATAAAGCGTGTGCTGCAGTGGCCTTTAATTACATTTACATTTTTACATTTAGGTCATTTAGATGACGCTTTTATCCAAAGGGACTTACAATGAGTACATTTGTTTGAAGAAATAAACAACATTATATCGCTGTCGGTACAGTAATAGACAATTTTATAGACAACGTTAAACATTGTCGTAGCGGATGACCTGGCACTCTGGCGTTATTACCACGGGGTCTTCTTCACTAAGGACAGAAAGGTCATGCTAGTTAACATGGGTATTCAGCGCTAGCATAGTAGAAACACTGCAAGCTAATCAGGTAATATTTCCATGTCTAACATGTCTAATGTAGTAAAGAGGACTAGAGGGAAACCATGTTCAGACATGAAAGAAGGTAGAGATATCAAACCTCAAATCTTTCTAAGGGAATAAGTCAGTTCTTTAGTTCATTAGACTTCGATAGAATGACTAATCATGCAGATTTGTTTCATCATCATACATCAGATGTATCTCTTTCTTTTGTGAAGCATGTTTTTATGTCACTTTGACTGAAAGATGTCAAGGGAGGCCTATTATTTTGAAACACTCAATTAAATATTTGCACATGAGTCACTTTGGATCAAAGCTATTAATTATTGCAAATTATAATCAGTACTAGACTTATAACACACACACAGCCTAAATATAGCCCTCACCTATCTAAATGTTAAATACAAATGACTCAACCACAGAGTCATATAACCACATATGAATATCGGGCCAGCATTCCCCTGGCTGGATAAACTAAGCTGCTGCCGTGGACCCCTCAAGCACCAACACCCCTCCAGCCCCCACCGCTTTTCACAGAGACACAACAATTACCCTGATTGGCCGACACGACAGGACAAGGACTGAAGGAGGCCAATGGCTTTGGGCTGGGTAAAGAAAACGTCAAACGCCTTTTCTTTTGTATTGATGGGCTTTGATCGTGTTATTCTGGCGTGTGCAGCCTTTGGCGTGTGTCGTCATGTTGAATAAAATAGTACATTAATGTATGGATTAATTTATGCATTCATGTTTTGTACGGAAGCGTAATTCTTATTGGGAAATAAATCCTGCTGTTGCTTTACTGAATGAGCAACATAATAATCTCAATTCTGAGAAAAGTTTTAATGGTGGAGGTTTTCATGAGAAAAATAATCTGCTCTAGTATTTCTGAAATAATGAGGTACCAAAGCCCCAAGAGAGGCTGTCATTCATTTGAGAGCTCGATTTCAGAGAAGCAAAACATGTCCCCACCTGTTGAGTTTAATGAAGAATTATTTTGGTTTATGTTTGAGACACTGGGAGAAGTCCTTGAGTAATATTGATGGTATTGTCATTAGTTTGTCCACTTTGTGAACCACAGGACTTAGGGGTTGTACAGACGGAAAGCCCATTATGATCCGCTTGGCAAGGTGTTTTTTCTCCGGGATCAATTGAACCAATATGGTTTGCTTCGCTGATAAGAGATTATGCATCTGAAATGCATTCTCTACTGTTACATGTGTTCAAGCGAACAGTCAGATTACATAATTTGGCATGCTAACCAATAAATTGGATACATTACATCGACCCTGTACTTTTACTCTTCTTTTGAGGGTGAGGATGATTAGCAGCAGCGACCAAACTCAATGCCGGTAAGAGTTTCTCGCACGATCTTTAGGAATCCCATTAATTCAGAAAAATAGGGCAGGATTATTTATTTTTTTACATAAAAACTATTCTCAGAATTCTTAGATACCTCTGTCGTTAATTCAGTTTCAGAGTGTGCAGAATTTGCAGTATTTTTTTTCTCAAGAGAATGCTTTGCGCTACCGTTTGGGGTGAATTCCTAATGGATACCGTTTTTTAATAATGCACCAGGTTTGAGGGTTTCTTGAACAGTTTACAACATCACTTCTCTGAGAATCTCGTTACAAATGAAATATACCTAACCAAAGCAATACTAAAATCGAAATTGATCTAACCGGAAATCTAATCCAAATCGTGTCGGTTTACTAAACCCAATTTTACTAAGCCCTACTAAAGACCCATTGGCTTGAACCTGTAGCACCAGGGAAATTATAGATACATATGAGACAGAGACAGAGACAGAGAGAGACAGACAGACAAATATAAATTGATTATTCTGTTCTTTATAACATCTTGTAAGCCGTTATGCTTTGGCAATATGAAAAAGTTTCGTTTTTTTTGTTTTGCACACCCCCTCACCAGAAGCAGCAGTCGCCTCAAGTTAAGAGTCTGCATGCATTGGTGCATGTGCCTTTGCTCAAGAGTGTTGTTCACCTTATGAACGGTGCAACGGTGTGATGACCTGCAGCGGTCGCTTGCTTGTAATGCCGAGCGTCAGTGGAGGGTACAGGGCGAGAAGATTAAGGGTGATTATTATGGGATTGTATTAGCAGCGTACATATCTCTATAAAGCAGCTCCCCGGTTTCATAATTACCTGAGGAGAGAGAGAACCCACGCGGGGTCCCAGTTGGTTCCAAACATATTACATGGGGCTCAGTTCCTCCGGTCTGTTTGAAACAAGATGAACCACATCACAGGCGAGGCTCCGCTAACAAAGCAGCACAGACATGTTGGTTTGGTGTGGTGAGGCGGCACTGCCGATTGGCTGTGCGCTTCGAGGTAAGCACAGGTAAGACATTTTTGAAGTTCAGACCCCCCCCCCCCCCCCTCTGGGGTCTTCTCTTCCTTTAAGATCTGAACTCTCCCTCACTCAAAGCTCATATCACCAGGGACCCTTCCCTCTGGGAATATCCACTGACGTAAGTGTCCTTTGTGTTACAGTACCTCAATCTTAATTCGTTGCTATGCTATAGCCGAGACTATGCGGATCAAAACAATTATCTCGATAAAATATCTCTTTGTGATTTCCATCGTTACTATGTACGTTTATCGTCCCATGCACACACAAAAGAGGTAGGATAGAGAACTACGATGAAAGGACGAAACGATTCAAGGTTTTTAGATTGCTATTCAAACCATTATTTTAGCTGCCTCTTTATTGATTGCAGGCTTTCACAACATAACATATGTTGTGCTGTAGAAAGTTTTGCATAGGCCCTCCTTCTACATCTCTGCATTCCGTCTCAAGGCCATCATTTATTAAGAATTAGGCCGTTATATTAAACTTTGTAGAGTATAGAGTGTGTATTCCCCTATAGATAGTTAAATCTTAGTGTTGCAGGTAGTCATACTTTAAAATGCTGTACTTCAGATTTCTCATTACGATAACATAGGCCTTAAAAATAATTAGCAATTTGGTTCAGTCAAAACGCATCCGAGGCACTCCCTGTGATCTCTCAGAGACAGACAGCACAGATAACTTCTGACCAGAGAAATCCAGCAGAACTCATGAGACAGGATGTGGGCATGTTCTCAATTTAAAGTTTTTCCACAGCTTTCTGAGACAGGGGGTGGGGGGGGGGGGGGGGAGATGAAGAAACTCCATATTCCAACAGTCCAACAGAGACTTCCACTGCTGTACGCTTCTCATCACCAAGACCAAAGAGTGCCACCTAGTGGGCAGCCTTCGAGCAGAGCAGGCTCGGGTGAATTTCCATGATTCCCAATTTGTATAATTTCTTTACAGAGTGGGCTCTCTCCGGGCGAGGCTGTTTAAAGATACATAAGAGCACCGTTTTATGGTCCAATCATTCCAGCTCTAACGGGATTCTTTTCCCCAGTCCAGTCTCCTGTGCGGCGGTTTCCATGATTTAAACCCCGGTCTGAAAACGCTTCTTCCTCTTCCGTCAGCGGCCTCCTGATGCAAGCGGCCGCCGTTCATCTCGTCATCGCCGGGCCGCCTTCGCCCGCATGAATCAGAGGAGAGCCGGCCGCCTCACGCACTTTGATGTGTTCCCCGTCTTTCATTCCGGGCTGCATTATTCAGGATCACTGACGCATGCCTCATCCCTGATTGGTTGGGACTGTGGAAGGCGAGGCGGAGGGGAACCTGTTGCACGGCAGATGAATACTCAAGACTTGCCTGGCTGAATGTGGGTTTGAACTATGACGGGAAGGGGTTTACAAAGGGAGGCTTTGAGTTGAACACAAGCTTCCGTGTGTAGACGATCACCCCAATTTAGATACAGAGAGACAAGGATAGGAAAAACAAGAAATTGTGTACCTAGAGAGGGATGGATGATGTAAAAAGGTTCCGGGATCGATCCCCGATGTCTGCAGCCAACCTGTGGGCTGTCTCACCCCATCTGCTCATCCCTGACGTTCTGTGGGTGAAACCGCTGCTTGATATTTTGGACCACAGTGTCCTCTAAAATATATTAGTTGTAGGGATGGGACAGTTCAACTGAGTCGTTCGGTTTGCTGGACACGGTTTGGGGGCGTGTATGTATCGCTCGGTTCATATTCCTCAGAGTTCAGTCAAAAAGTCATGTCCTCAAATAAATATATTGCTTGGAAAAGAGTTGTGCACATTGACCACGGTCCCCAGTGAAACTTGTCAGCTGGCAATGATGAAGTGTAGTCGCTGTCCCACCAGGGACATCTGTAGCAAGTGAGAGAGTCATCCCTACAGTAGGGGACATTGTGACTGAGAGGAGATCTCGTCGGGCAGAAAACATGGACATACTCCTCTTCTTGCAGAAAACCATGAATATAGAATGAACAGATCCAGGTTATTTTGAACGTGCAACAGTGTGTGTTGGTTTATGCTGCGCTTTATGTTGATAGAATATGTCTATCATGTGGCAATTGTTGTATAAAGAGAATAAAGCTGCCTTTTTTGCTTGCACTAATTAACCTATGCTTTCAGTTAAGATTTGACAATGAAGTGTTTACGTTCCTTATGCAGTCAATTTATGTTATTAGCCAGAAAAGGCTATGAAAAGAAATTGTAAACCGTGTTAACCTTTTGCCAAATAAATGTTGTGTAATCCCCTGCTTTACCAAAAACGTACCTTGGCGAACCAAAACCTGTCCCTGCCAAACCGTTACATGAACCTCACCGTGAAGTTTGGATGGGTAACGGACAGGTTCTCTTCTAGCGGGATCCTCTCTCAGTGATAGAGGGAATCAAGTACGCCAGCGGTAATTATTCCAGCGCACTCACAAGTTAAACCACGGATACATGGCTTAGATCAAGAGAACATGGCGTCTCTTCCCTAGTAGCCCGGCGTTTAAGGGCTTCAGCGACAGAGGACGGTTCCGTCCGTCGCCCGGCGGTGAGCGCACAGCATACCGATCAACAGGCTCCTGTCGATTCCCCTACTGCGTCTTGATCCCTGTTTATGAGCCCGATCACCACCAACATCACAGGACATCACCGCCCCCCCCCAATCCCTACCAAAACAACCCACTGGCATCATACTCTCATCCGCCTCAGGTTATGCCCGAGGCAGAACCATTTCACTCTTAAGGCGGAGTGTGTGAGTGTGTGAATGTGAAAAATATGAAAATACTCAATTTAATGAAAAGTCTGATTCATATCCGTTTCCAAAACCGGAAGACGCTGCTTAAAGGGTGTGTTGCGTATGAGCGCGGTGTATATTTATCTGGGTCTTATTTACCCAGTACACTTTCGCACTTTTGCGTCTTCTTCTGTCTATCTTTGGAAACCGAACGGGGGGAGCTGTGAAGCTTCCCTTCTAGGATCGACTACACACTGTGGTGCCGCAACCGAAGTTCTACCAACTGATTTGTTTTTATTTTTAAACATGGCGCCTGCAGCTTGACAAACGTGCCAAGAAATAATGTGAAGACTGATTGGCCAGAAGCAAAAGATGAAATATCAAAGTATATATATATATAGAAACACGTTTTGAAAATATGGAGGCGTATTGAACCTATTCCAATTCTTCACTTGAAAATTATATTTTAAATTAAACTACAGAGTCAATATTAACTTGCTTGCTTCATCGTTCATCGAATCTAGCTAGCGTGCGGCCGAAGGTATTTGTAAAGTTTGCGGTTCATGCGGAGAAAGTCAATTCACAATCAGCTGTTGTAGTATAGGCACAGGAGGGCAGTAGACGCGTCAATGCCATGGAAGACATTGCGTTTAGAAACCCATTAAAACTCATGACTGACGCAGACTGACGCACGTAAGCAGGAAGTTGAAGTTGACACTTTCCTTTATCAATAAAAAAAGTTAACTTTGACTGATTAAACACTCACAATGTCCTATCAAACTTCAAGAAGGAATGTTGTGCAATCTAATCCCTGCCCTTGGCTTCAGGATTCAATGCTTCAACACAAGCTCTGATAGCAAACCGCAATTAGATGGACAATGAAAAAAATAAAAGTATCTGCTCAAAACTATGTAGTACAATGTTCCGACTACTTTGACAGACCGTAAACAACAAACCAACAGCTGCCAAGCTACGACAACAATTCAACGGGTTGCAATATCAATAATATATAGGGTGGCAAATGGAATTTACACGGAGGGAACAGCAAGACACAATCCCATGCTGACGTTCTTAAGATCTGTAAGAGAACATTAGTTAAACCCATCACTCTCCCCACTCCCTCCTACCCCCACTCACCTTTCCTTCTTCATTCCTTCCTAGCATGCTAATGTCCCTCCCCTCCATTTTTTCCATCCCTTTATTCAAAAGAACCTCCCTCCCTCCCTCCCTCTTTTCACCTCCTTCCTAGCATGGTACAGTCTGTCGTCCTCCTCCCTCCCTCCCTCCCTCCCTCAAACTCCTTCCTTCCTAGCATGGTAGAGTCTGTCTCCCTCCCTCCCTCCCTCCCTCTCCCCCTCTCCTTCCTTCCATGGTACAGTCTGTCTTCCTACCTACCTCTCTCCCCTTCCTTCCTAGCATGGTACAGTCTGTCCTCCTCCCTCCCTCCCCCTCTCTCCTTCCTTCCTAGCATGGTACAGTCTGTCCTCCTCCCTCCCTCCCTCTCTCTCCTTCCTTCCTAGCATGGTACAGTCTGTCCTCCTCCCTCCCTCCCTCCCTCCCTCTCTCTCCTTCCTTCCTAGCATGGTACAGTCTGTCCTCGCCCCTCCCTCCCTCTCTCTCCTTCCTTCCTAGCATGCCATTGTATCTCTCCTTCATCTTCTCCCCCCTTCCTTGCCTCCCTCCCTCCCTCCCCCCTGGGGGAGGCCTCCTCCAGCAGCCCACCAGCCCAGCAGGGGGGGCCTGCTCTCCGTTTCATTACGCTCCTTCTAATTAAGCTTCCCAGCGCTGGGTCTCGTGGTGGAGGAGGAGTGGATGTTGATACCTCGACACAGAGACAACTTGCCCCGCCTCGCCCCCCCCCCACTCAGAAAGAGGGGCTCCAGATGTTGGGGCTTGCTGTAAGAGAAACTACCGCTAACGTTAGTATTATTATTAATACCATTACGGGTTAAACTCTGCCGCTGAATTAATTAGTGCAAGTACTAATGATGCTATTTAAAATCAAGTCTTCCAAAATGACCAATTCAAAATGGACCTTGACCGGCACTGTTCTCGTGCGCATCGCTCCCCTCAAAGCTTTTGCTCACTTTTTTTAGTAAATAATAATGTCGGTTTTCACTGGGAATGAACTCATTTAAAAAGGCTCTAATAGATTCCAAAGGGTGAGTTAATAACTGTTCAAGTAAAAAAAAAAAAAGAGAATACAAGCGTACATATTCAAAGCAGGAAGCTGGTTGGGTCCCGCACCATGAATCATTACCGACTGGTCGTACAATTTATTCGGCTAACTTATATCCCCCGGTAAACACGTCTGAGGCTTTGGCTGCGGTACCGTCAGAGAACATAAGCACTCATCGCCGCCCTGACGCCTGGCATATCTAAGCTGCTGCCGGCGCAATGAGCCCGATAGGAAGTCAATCAGCGGCAGCAAGCTCCTCCCTTTAAAAGTAAAGACTACCCTGAGGAAACTTCCGGAGAGAGACCCCCCCCCCCGCCCGATATGTTAGCGTCGGCGGCGGACTGCGGTTGGTCAGCCACCCCGAACCAATCGGAGCAGCTTATGACAGCGTCAGGGGAGGAGATGCATTAGCCCTGGCTCCAATGGCTAATGAATGGAACTAATGGAAAAGGCTTTTCCCAGAGTTGGAGGCCATTAATATATGTATAAGGAAATAGATGAAGTTGTTTGTTGCCCTAGCGCTGCCTGTCGTTATTTCCTTTTTCATCGATACTTACTTAGCGTTGGGGCTGAGCCGCCGGGAGCACTGCAGCCCCCTTCGGCCCCGCTAGTGTGGATTACTCCGTGGGCAGTAACCCTTGAGCAAAACAAGGCTGAGTGCCCCTGAGTGCCCCTGCGGACACTCAGTGTCCTGAGGCCACGCTAGTTTGGGTCCTAGAAATAAAAACACATTTTCGAATTCATTTTAAAAAAGAGGAGCTATAACAAAAGATTGATTATGAAAAAACTAAAAACACATTTCGACACATGTCCTCCCTTTTGTTCCATGGTAGGCGTGCCTTTGGCTGCAAGCATTATTTATTGTGTCATTGTTAAGCACTTTGTGAACAAAAAAAGAATGTAACTTAAAAATAGGATTTATAGATCAGTGAAGCGCAAAAGAGTCCTAAGAGATTGAAAGACTGCTATGTGTGTGTCATGCAAACGATGGACTGGAATGTTAAGCAAACAATTAAACTGAAGATGAACTGAAGAAATTGAATGTTCAGTATGATCAGATTTTTCCAGATGTTCTTTTTTTTGTGTGTACGTGAATGTGCTTGATGTCCAAAGTACCGTGTTTATGGCACACAAAAGTTTGAAGCCCCGTGTTGGGAGTATTGGCTGAAATAATAACCGAGCGAGCGAGAGAGAGCGAGGCAGAAGAGTTTTTAAGTCCAAACTACTGAAGCACGGAACATGAAGATAGAATGATGTCATTGCTCAGTCTTTCAAGAAACCTTAGTATATCAACTATTGATGACGGTCTGGTTGCGCTTGCATATCTAATATACGGAGCACTTTGTGAGCTGACCAACCAGGAACGAGTTGGGAACATCTGTGGTGTACATCGCAGAGTGTGTCGTGTTAGATTCCATTCATTTACATTAACTTAAAAGCAACAGGAAGGGAAATAAAGAGAGCCTGCGACACTTCGCTGGGCTTTTAACCTGTTATTAAAACAAGGAAAGGCTAACGCATTAAATATTTATGGAGAAAAAAAACTCCCTCCTTGCTTGCTCTCCCCTTCTCCAAAGCCTTATTCAGATTGAATTTGTATTATGGGCTAGATGAGGCTTGTAAATAATTAAGCACGCTCTTCAGTAATAAAACTCATTGTTCCAGATGGCAATTTACCCGGTGCCAAATGACAGTCATCGGGGTGCCGTTCGCAGCCAGGCCCGGGGACGACATGTCAGCCTTAAGTTTACAACCCAGTGCAGGAGCAGAATGGGAATTAACGCACTTCAAAAGAAGAGGATGTTTTCTTGGGAAATCTTACACGACGATAGCTTCCTCAATGGCTTTAATGTTATTGTTACGAGTCCTCATCATTACGTCGTCAACGCATTCCCAGGGGTGCACACACACACACACACACACACACACACACACAGACAGAGAGAGACAGAGACGGAGACAGAGACACACACACAGAGACACAAATAGAGGAAGAACGAGGCAGAGAAAGTGAGGCACAGAGAGCGAGAGAGAGAGAGAGAGAGAGAGAGACATAGAGGGAGAAAGAGGCAGAGAAAGTGAGGCAGAGAGAGGGAGCGAGAGAGCGAGCGAGAGCAGACCGAGCGAGAGAATCAGAGGTCAAAACCAAGAAAGAGAAACTGTCCCCCAACAGCCCCCGACCCCTGCAGGAAACGGAACAGGAAGCAGATCTTCCAACACTCCAGATAAACGCAGGGCCGTTACCAACAAAGGTGGAGCCTGTTCACGAGTACGCTACAGCAGTAGAGCCGCGCGCTCCGGCAGGCTTCCTGGTATGATATGAATGATTAATGCGGTGATGGAGGTCCCACAGGACCGGTGCTTAAGTCTGTGAACCCCCCCCCCCCCCCTCTCCCCCTCCCCCCTGCTGTGAATGCGTGTACATCCTATAAGTGTTATTGGCGCCGTTCATTTGCGTCTCAGAGATGAAAGGAGCCCGTTCCAGAGTTGCGGTGTGCGTGTTCGATTCCGTCGTCTCTCCTTTACGTTATTGATTTGACTTATTATGTGAATCCCTTATTGTTTTTCATTTTGACCTACTGCTAAGCACTTTTTAAATGCCTTTTAAAACTGCCGCGGGCTACAACTGGAAGCGTTCATTATGAACATAATATAACTAGTGCCGCTGTTATAACAATAATAGCTTTGAAATACCAGCGGAGATGAGATTGATGAATGAACTGATGAAAAGCTAAACCTAAATCACTGATTTTCTGTCAAGTAAACTGCCGCCCTTTTGAGACAGCATGGAGGCCCAGTGCAAATATCTCTCTTGATTGTACAATGAGCCGTACAAATAAAGGGCTTACACAACATGCCAGAGAATTATACCCGGCCTTCATTACCCGTAGACCACAACAGCCCTCCCCTGCACACGCCTGTATAGTTTTATACAAACAAAATCTAGTTATGCATTATTAAAAAGGCTTATCTCACACACACACACACACACACACACACACACACACACACACACACACACACACACACACACACACACACACACACACACACACACACACACACACACACACACACACACACACACACACAGTGTTCCTCCCGCTCAGATTGGCAAATGTCATGTCATTACCAACATCCACGTTCCTTCAAAACAAAAGCCCTCAGATCGATGGAACCCTGAATCCAAAAGGGGCTTTCGGTGGCTGTCTGGCAATTAGATGCATCTGATGGTGTGGCGTGGTCAGCCGTGCTCTGACCCCCATGGTAATTAAAGCCCTGAACGTGTGTCAATAGATGGCCGGACCTGAGCTCTGAATAATTCAAACAGGCTAGCTTTAATTATGCACACATGTGCGCACACACTCACACACGGATACTTTCTGATCCCCTGAAATGGCTTTGAGGTAAAAAAATCAATGGACTGCCACTTACTTACGTGTGTGTGTGTGTGTGTGTGTGTGTGTGTGTGTGTGTGTGTGTGTGTGTGTGTGTGTGTGTGTGTGTGTGTGTGTGTGTGTGTGTGTGTGTGTGTGTGTGTGTGTGTGTGTCTTCTAAGCAGGATTTCTGGGTGTGTACGTTTGTATTTGCAGTCATTTGCTTGATCGACTCGATGGGGGCTTGTGGAGAAGTGAACGTTGGCAGTGCTCTATCGTTTTTACTGCGGTGTGTATGATTATGGCCATCATTCCTAGGACAGAAACAGGCAATGTCGTGAATTATAAAACTGTGGGCTTTTATTTATGGAGTGGATTGTAACTGAACCAGGAAGAATGGCCAAGAAGACGGTGTGATTGGAACATTTAACATTCATATTTGACATGCAAGTCAGAGGTGTGTTCATTTTTGGACGAACCCCGTGCCCAATACTGTGGCTTGTTCCATTTTGGGGGCGAACGGAAGAAGTCTGCCCCCAGCATGTTCCAAATGCCACCCGTTCACAATGCGCCGCCCGCTATACAGTAGAACGCATTGGACACCGTAGCGACAGACTTACACACCCACACAGCCACACACACCCACACACACCCACCTCCAGCGCGGTTGCGGGCGTCTGCGTGGAGCACCTGTTGGCCCAGCTCCACAGCGCTCACCTGACGCTTCAGGTGAGCCCCACCTGATGCTTCAGGTGAGCCCCACTCTGGTGCATTGCCCTCTCTGCTCGTTGCACCAGCCTCTTGATACGAGGGGAACACCAGGACGGGGTGCAATCTCAGCCAAACATGATGCAGCTGCCGTCACGGTACAGGCACTTCAGTGTGGTTACAGAGGTGGACCGAGTATCTGGTTAGTATCTGGTTTCGTGCAAATGTACAAATATGCAAATGTATGCATTGTAATTAGCATGACTAGTCGAGGTACTCGCACAGCACAACAGCCAACAATAAAATGTAGGCTGAGGATGCCAACACCGATTGAACATGGCAGCCAAGAAGTCGTCTACATTAACATTAACATTTAGGGCATTTAGCAGACGGTTTTATCTAAAGCGACTTACAATAAGTAATAGAACGTTCAGCCTACACCCAGCGCTAGGTTTGGCGCACTGGTCGATGTTGCCGTGGGTTGAGATGATGGACAAGCACCTTTATATGTCGACATTGTATATAACGATATTTGGTGGAAACACAAAGATCTCCATATTACCCAGCCCCTAGAGTCGGTTAAAAAACAACTTGTTTCTAGAAACGAGCCATGCTCACTCCGGCTGTCAGCCAATGGGACGCGGGCGTATCTCGGGGGGGCAGCTTATTCGCCGGCACACTTCAGCGGCCCGTCGCTTTAATGCTGAGTGACCGGGTCGATACGGCGTCCTCAGTGCCGTCAATAGCCCGCTCTCCGCACACTCAATATTTAGAAACGCAACACAGCAGGTTCACCGCGAGCCAACACGGGCCCATTATATAGTGCCAGGCGTACGGGCTGGAGTGGGCGTCAGAATACGCCATCACATGAAGGAGTACATCCACCTCTATGTGTTCTATGTACAAGGAGGTGTTAGGCGATTCCTTCAGGAGATAATCGCAACAAGGACAGAGGAGACTTCTGAATGCAATAAAAGCACACAATAGTTGTTTGCAACATTCTAAGTATCGCGGTCACACCCGTCCGGATTATTTTTCCTTTAGGATGCTGTACGGAAAATAACTTGTTCTATCCCTCCCCAGTAAGCTGGTTATTATAGTCATCGGGCACTGGCACCCAGTCCTCAGCCACTTTTCTTGGAGTAATACTTTGTAAAATCTCAGGTTAGGCATCCTGAATGAGCCCCCAAATTGTCGTGCCAAATCCTTTACACGATAATGCGTTTAGGAGAGATGTGACTTCCAAATACAGAAATGCACACAATAGCTGTAGAAAATGTGCAAATTTAATGTGTACATACACTAGTCTCCCCTCTAGCAGGGTGAGCCCAGAATACAGTTCCCCAGAGCCGTTTTAAACTGTTTCGGCCCATCCCTGCTATACAATTGTCCTTGCATCCAAGAGGGATATGTTGCCATAAAGGACAGAGTATCCCGTCTTCTCATATAGATAAAGGGGTCACTGCTTTAGTACAACCGGTGTACCCCATGCAAAAGGTTAACAACAAGGGGGAACTAGATAACACTGGTAACAATTGTGGTGGCTAAATAACACAACCTGAAGAAAACAAAGCTTAAACAACACACAGATTTCCCATCCCAGGGGGATGGGAAATCATAAAGGATCTGAGCCAAAGAAAAAGCTATCGAAACTGTAAATATAGCTCGAAATTGAAGATGACAACATTCTAACGCACTTTCTTCCCTCTCTTATCCACGTGCTAATTAGAATAAAACAACCTCAGATTCCATGACCCAATAGCAGGTGTGTGTGTGTGTGTGTGTGTGTGTGTGTGTGTGTGTGTGTGTGTGTGTGTGTGTGTGTGTGTGTGTGTAGCACTTCGATGACCAACGCCACGGACCTTGCTCTCCTTAATTTTAATCACCCAAAAAAAAAAAGGGGTCTCTCGGACCGTCTCATTAGTATGGAGCCAAACGTCCGGGACAAATTGCCTGGATAGGTCGCTCTGCGGAGCGCGGCGCCTCTGCCCATGAATCACAGACGGACGTTTTAAAAGCCACCCGTCTGCGGCGCTCCGTCGCCTCCACCAATGGGGGCGGAGCGGGGAAAACGGGTGCAGACGGAGAGAGAGAGAGAGAGAGAGAGAGAGAGAGAGAGAGAGAGAGAGAGAGAGAGAGAGAGAGCCGGCACCAAATGGATGCCCTGTCAAAAGGTTAATGAGCAGAAAGATAATGTTTTTTTAGCTCCGGTGGCAGCGGCGGTGGCAACGGCGGTGGCAGCGGCGGCGGCGACAACACGGCCGAGCCCGAGGTGTGCCGGGAGGAGGGGAAGTGTTCGCACCGGGGTTTGTACATTTAACCGAAAACGGATAAAGTGAGCGACAGCTGGGGGAGTTTATAACAGAGGAGACAACCTGTCAGGCCCACGCCACGTTCCACGAAGACCTCTCTTTCAACGAAGGTGAATTAGATCCAGTGTGAGGAAGACTGTGATTTCACTTGAATTAACATGGAGGGGGAAAGAAAAAGGGCCGCTATGAAAAGGAACCGTTGACGTAGGAGATATTTCGGTTACTAGGTTACATCGAGTTGCTAGGGTAGCTGATTGAAAGTAAGTTCGGTTATTTTGACATGTAATAAAGCCTTTCAACATTATTTCTATTTCATTAATAATTTGGTGGTACTGAGCTACAACCATCCCCTCTGTCTGTGCCCCCCCCCTCCCCCCTCCCCACCACACACACAGAGTTTAATATTGAGGTCAATTTTACTCATCTGAAGTGCAATAGGGTTCAAACTTCATTATACATCTATCTACATATACGAGAGAGCGAGAGCTATTTGGGAAGAGTCTGAGGATTGAAAAGAAAAAGAAGGAACTGGAAAATAAATCCAGAGAAGGCTCGGACAATCAGCAACTCGCACAACACCAGGGAGCAGCCAATTTCAGAGGCTTGTAAAGAAACCTCATCGATTTGATTTCCTTCATTCTTCGCTCAAACAGCACCCCTCCCTCCCCCACCGAGACCCAACAACAGAGGGGCGATAACGGGACCGACACAGAAAACCGGAGGGGCATCTGGCGCGGTGTGCGGTGGCACATTAATATAGAATAATTACTTCATATCTTCACTGCCTCTAATCTCTTTGTGTTCTCCAACTCACTGCCGTCTCTCTCTCTCTCCCCATTTCAACATACGTTGACATCGTTCTATTGACTGGGCGAGAGAGGTCATGGAAAAATAACAAATTACGTGACGCCGTGTTGGGCACCATCCCTCCCGGGCAACGGGACTTCAATCACACTCAAGTGCTGTGTTTTGCCCCCCAAAAAACTGAGGAAAATAAAGAGAAAGTCTTGTGGATTTAGCGCTCACCTCTTCCAGCAAATCAATTTGTCATATTGGGGACTTATATGAGGAGCAATCTATTTCACACAGAAAGAATTACTCCTTTCCAATTTTCCTTGTTGACATTTGAGCCGTGTGTGAGTGTGTGTGTGTGTGTGTGTGTGTGTGTGTGTGTGTGTGTGTGTGTGTGTGTTTCTTTCTCGTGCTTTCCATGCCTTTTCTCCAATACATGCCCATTTCCCTACTGGCCGGGCTGCAACACCAACATGGAGTAAGTTTCCTCAAATGTTGTTTAGTGCACTCTTATTATTACAAATAACAGTGGGATACTGCATACGGTGGAGTACTATGTCAGGGTATGCTAAACTACGCTAAGCTGATTAGCAGCCTAGTCTAACAGCCCTTGATTCCACAGAGCTTTATCAGTGACATAATGCCTTGAGGATTTGGCGCTCAAATGACTCAGAGGCGAGGTTAATACCGCAGATCATATTCAAGCATGGCATCCATCACAAACCAAATCATCCAAAACCCACCAGTGGCAAACCCTAATCTACCCTTTCTCCATGCACGTCGACTACAATGTAGATACAGTGTTTATTGTGTTCCCCTTATCGCTCTCTAACCCTGTCCTGGAGTTCTGATGGACTTTCTCCCTCACTCACTCTCTTCCAGTTCATCTCCAGCTCTCTCACCCTTTACCACTTGCTGATCCTTATCTTTACTCAACCGCACCTCGTTGACCCAAACACACACACAGGCCGACACACACACACACAGCAACCCACACAAACGCACGCCCACACAAACACGAACTTGGCCGGGGCAGGAGAGGCACTGTGCTGTACCAGGATTAGGTTTTAATTCTGTCTCCTGGAATGAGATCCACACTGCAGCCAAGGGAAAATCCCTCACACACACGACTCCCTTTCTCTCAGATATGATCTCTCTTCGGTCACTGACCCAAAATCCCAAAGAGTCTTTTGAAATGAACCGTCTTCCTCAGTGTGTATTTCTGGTTTGGATAAGGTAACAGACAGGCTGTATCAACCATAAATATATACCCATAGATGCTGTGTTGGCCTTCCATAGGTCAACATTGCCGGTGGCATATTGGAGAGGCCAGGACTGGCCAGCATCCATATACGAGTAAACCAGGGAGCTAGGGTAATGATGGATCATAAAAACATTACAATGTTTACATTTCTCAATTGATTTATTGTGCTGTGTTGCATTTCAAATTCATCTTAAATCATATTGCATAAAATATATTTATATTTTAAGTAAATACTATTTTGTACTTTTTTTGGCCGCTCCTCTATGGCTATTCGTCAATGGTTTCAACAACATACAACTCCATCTTGTTTCCTGCCAGTAGTACAACTTCCTGCAGATCTAGGCTGCCTTCTTGACCGATTTCATCTGGAGGCGCGCGCGTGCACGCGTGCGCGTGTGGCCACGGGCACAGTGGGGAAAGATAGGGACAGCCATACATTAACACACTATGACTCTCACAGTACGAAGAAAGGACAGAGAGGGAGAGAGAGAGAGAGGAGAGAGAGGGAGAGGAGAGAGAGAGAGGAGAGAGAGGGAGAGGAGAGAGAGAGAGAGGAGAGAGAGGAGAGAGAGGGAGAGAGAGAGAGAGAGAGAGAGAGAGGAGAGAGAGGGAGCAGATGGAAGATAATAGTGTTTAGAGACTTTCCCATTTAGGGGATTAAACCATGGCAGTGTTGACGACCCTTTAACTTTGAGAGGCAGGGTGGGGCGGGCTGGTTAGTGGCCCAGCCAGAAGCAGATGTCTGCTGGGGACAGCTCAGGCCTGTCTCACCCCCCCACCTCCGTCCTCCTACCACACCGCCCCAAGCAGCCCCACCACCACCACTAGCAGTACCAGCAGTAAAGACACAACATAGCTCTGTCCTTGGGCGGGGGTGACCCCGAGGAATCATGCTGGCTGGGTCTCACACAGAGTCATAAAACACACACAAAACACACACAAATATACAAACACTTGCATGTATGTATTAATAGAAGCACACGGTCACACACACACACAGTGGGTGACTGGGTTTACATTTCGGGAGAGACAGGCAGGTACCTACTGCCCTCTAGTGGGCAGACAATACTTCCTGCTTTAAAGTGCAGCTAGATTTCGAACCCTTTAAGTTATTCGTTTTGGGCTGAGAAGTCTAGGTAGGAGGACGCGTTGTCCACATGTTAAAATCCTACAGCAATGTTTTCACTTATTTTAAACTAGTGCAGTTGTTGTATTGATGAGTGTCATATTGAGCGAAGTTGTATATGAAATGTGTCACACACACACCATGGCGTTATTCAATGAGGGTTGGAGAAGCTCAACCCTCTCTTAGGAGCGGCCGTCATCATCATCAACCACTGCCCAGACGGAGCACCTCACATTCACACACACCTCACCTTCGGTGACCCTTCGTCGTGACGCGGCACTTCGAAGTCATGAAAAGAACGGATCTGGAGTCGGGAGAATAAAACGTTGACAAACCGGTTGGCGGACAGAAACATAGACAAAACATAGGATTCTACAACTGTTCTCTCAAAATGTCAGCCTCATTATAGTAACACTGATAAAATGGCATAAACTACTATGTGAAAGATCATAAAAGACAGGCCGATTACTCAGTTTAAGTTGACACAAAAATTATATTGGCTACATCACCCCTCTAACTCTCAAACTTCTTTTCGAGCAGTAAGACACGTTCTTAAGCACCTGTTTTAATGCAACCAGAGCACGGTAAAAGGGTTAGATGATGAAAACTGCCAGTCTAATTGGAAAAAAGTGCCTCTCACAAATGACATTTAAAAAAGGAGAGAATGAGGGTTTGAAACTTGAAACGGAAGTAATAAATATACCAAACGGTTGATCCATTACGTCAGACTTTATCATCTGCTTCAGAACAAGTTTGTTTTTGATTAGCGCTATAATTGTGTATTAATTGGATTTAAATTCAATTGGACTGTTATCGCTAATTGTTTTCTTGGTACATCACAACATAATGGGGAGAATAATGACTTTCCAAAATAGATACGAATATAGATAGCGGCTTTGCTAAATCAATTAAAACTCATGAAGAGGTTACACGGATCAATGGCTGATAAGCATTGATTGGCAGTATATGTAGAGGTTACTTCACATTGCTTTTCCCAAGCACAAGCAGTAGGCCCATATAGGGTCTTGGTTATAATTATGTAAATGCACCTTTGGTTAATTAGTAAAGTAGCTATTTATTGACATGATGGGGTGTGTGTGTGTGTGTGTGTGTGTGTGTGTGTGTGTGTGTGTGTGTGTGTGTGTGTGTGTGTGTGTGTGTGTGTGTGTCCTACAACCAGGGGCAATTACTTCTAGGACGCTGTGACACACACACACAAAAACGATACCATGTTTACATTCCAACACCATTATCACAGTAGCAGCAACAGGCTTCAACTGTAGCTTTTAACAATAAAGTAGAAGATTCAACAGGGGTTTAAGACGACAAACTCGCTGTAGGAAGTGAGGAGCAGGGACGACACGCTAAAGCTGCGTGACAATCATACACGCTAATTGTATTGCATGGGAACTGGTTTCTAATAGGGCGTAACCAAGCAACCTCTCCTCCAAACAATTAGCGTCGGATGGAACGCGATAGAGGACTCTCCATCAAGAGGGCGAGGGACATTTCATTTCGACCTTGATGTAAATACTTGATGTAAATAAATGTATTCCGTTAGTCGACACCATATCATATCTCTGAAAACCTCAAGCGTTGAACCTCTTCCACTCTCCGGGTCATGCCCAAAACCACGACACCTGAGGCGTCAAGACTACGATTCAGCAACCTCGAAAAAACGAATGTTGAACTTTACCTTGAGAGGACATCTTTCTCGATGCTTTCTGAATTTTCCAAGTCATCAGCCATCAAAACGTTGCGTTGACGCCTCCTGTTACTCCGAACCACATCGCCATGCGCCTGTACTTCCGCCTGGGCCAATTAACGTGTTTCTTGAACTTCGCATGGAGTTTAATTGCAATCAAACTATTTTGATAAACATTTTTCCTCTTAATGCTGTCGGCGATAATCCAGTTGTTTGTTGCCCACTTTTTTAACTGCCGGTAATGTATGTCAATGTGTTACACGAGGATATTTTGACGCGCGACTAATTTGGAACCTGCGTCACGTGATGTGCTCTTAAAGGTGTGGCGTCTGGTGGAACCTGGCGGCGAGGTGGCATATTGCAGCCACCTGAATACTAATATGGGGCAGGGTTAATATAATATAAGGACTGTACAGAGGAGCATCCTAAGGGTTTGGAGGCATTTTCATAACCAACCAAGATGGCTGCCTCTGTGTCACTCTTTTCGTCGAGTTGATTGGCTCTAGGTCTGTCTAATTGGTCTGTGCCGTTTGAAAAGAAACAATTAACTGAAGTCCCAGACAATATGTATTTTGGAATTGGTGTGCCGATGTCAGGTTGATAGGTCATAGCTTACAAGTAAGATAGTGATTCTGATTGAATTAAAAACGCGTCCTTAAAGAGCTTGTGGTTTTTGTCTGTTCTGGACTGCATGCTGCAGAAACAGCGTTGCAACATGGAAGAGGACCTGCTTCCTTTGTAGACATAAAGTGCTCACTGTAACACACGACGAAACACAAGGATGTCTACTGTTATGGGACATTATATTAAGGAATATTATATTCCATTTCTCAAATTCCGCTTACTTAATTCTATACCCTTAATTCTACACTCGAGAGTCTGTGAGTGAGTCTGCTTTTTTTTAACTAACAAAAAAACAGAATGTTTTACATTTCACAAAACATAATTACTAAGATATCTATCTTTACTATTGCCTTCTTACATTTTACATAATTATTATTATAACTAATTATGTCTACTTTTGAACATTGCTTTCTACCGCATTTGCCTATCATCTGGTGGCATATAATAACTGATCATTGATAGGTCTACACGCTAATTGAACAGATAATTTATAATGGAATCCTAACTTGTCGCTCACGTAAGTACACCATTTAAGCGTGTATATTGACTATAAAGGCAATCTTATACGAGCGCCAGCGTACGGTGAATAAGGTGAAAAGACAGAGCTATGAAAAAGTCCCTGATTAATTCCCCAGGTGTGAAGTGTTGAGCCCACACACATACACACACACTGTGAGGCAGGCCTGAGATTGAATTAACATTTATTAAAATGAAATCCCAACCATGACTTGTTGAGAGAGAGAGAGAGAGAGAGAGAGAGAGAGAGAGAGAGAGAGAGAGAGAGAGAGAGAGAGAGAGAGAGAGAACGAGAGAGAGAGAGAACGAGAGAGAGAGAGAGAGAGAGAGAGAGAGAGAGAGAGAGAGAGAGAGAGAGAGAGAACGAGAGAGAGAGAGAGAGAGAGAGAGAGAGAGAGAGAGAGAGAGAGAGAGAGAGAGAGAGAGAGAGAGAGAGAATTAACAGCTTGCAGCTTTTTTTATTTTCCTCCCTCTGAGGCATCTTTAATTATTGCTCTGAAACGTCTCTCTCCCTCCCTCCCCATTCCTCTCAAGTCCTATTCAGCTGGACTATGCATTGAACTGGTGGCTCCTCATCGTCCACTCCTCCCTCTAGATCCCTCCTCTCGCCTCTCTTCTTTCCACTCATTCCCCCGGCTTCCTCCTCTTCCCTTTGCGATATTCTCTCCATTTTATTTCCTACCTTCCCAGCAATCTCCTCGTCTCACCCCCTCTCTTCCCCTCTCCCCTGTCTCCCCACTCCTCTGCGGGTCGTCCACCGTCATGGCCTCCAAACCCTTACTGTGAAGGTTTCCTGATCCATCGCAGCGTCTGACTCTCCCCAGTGCTGCAATTAGGCACCAGCTCCCCCTGGTCCTCCCCTCCTCCTCCTCCTCCTCCTCCTCTGCCTCTGCCTCCTCCTCCTCCTCCTCCTCCTCCTACTCCGCCTCCTCCTCCTCCTCCTCCTCCTCCTACTCCGCCTCCTCCTCCTCCTCCTCCTCCTCCTACTCCGCCTCCTCCTCCTCCTCCTCCTCCTCCTCCACCTCCTCCTGCTCCTCCTCCTCCTCCTCCTCCACCTCCTCCTGCTCCTACTCCGCCTCCTCCCTGCATCATGCGACCACAGGCAGTTGAGCAGGAACAGCCTCCTATAGAGGCAATGGCTGTGATAGGGAAAGCTCAACTCCCTCCCGCTAATGCTAGCCACGGGGATGCTACCGTGGGGACGGGTTGAGAGGAGGTGAGCTATGCCGTGGGAGGTTGAATCAGGAAACAATCTCGCTATGAATCTAACCACAGTGCTTGGGTCCCCTTCCTCGACCCCCACTGGGAGTTAATAATAGACTGAACAATAAAAGCCAACCCCCCCCCCCGTTCTTTAAAACTTTGTTCAGAGCCCCCACAGAACCACAGCAATGTATCGAGGGTGGGAAAGTGAGTGTGAAGAGCTGACGCTGTAAAGTATGAACTTGTCACTCGCCATTATTGTTAAACTGGCGAGGCATCGTGATTCAAAGCCAAACAGGCGAGTGAGTTGCTTGCTCCTCGCCTAAAATTGAATAAAAATGCTTAGAGACTAAATCAATCCATAATGATAGTGAGGATAACTCTGTCATGCTAACAAACATGGGCTTAAGAGTCCCACCCCCCCCCCCCCCACCCACCCTGAATCTAAGAAAGACCTTATAATCCGTTTATCTTGGTAAAAGACCACCATTTGCTTTTCAGGAGCACACAATTAGAACTGTCATTTGGACGGGCGAAAAGACTAGATGTTCACAAAGGATTAGAGAAATGCGCGCGACGGTAGCCGCCGCCGTGGATGTGCTAAAGGCTAATTGTGCCTGAAATTAGATTTTTAGCGGGTGAATTAGCAGAGGGCAAGCCGGCAGAAAAATGAAAAGCAAAATGGAGGGAAAATGAGTATGAGTCACATACTGATAAGCACTCTAGCTGTCAGTGTGTCGGCTAGTCTTGCTCCAAGCTGCTGCCCTTCCCTTTTAAGCTACACGCCACCCGTTTGCCCATTCATCGGACTGAATCCATAAAGTAAATGACATTTTCACAGGTTCAATCACTTGGAAAATTAGCATGAATACGTTTTGCATTCTTTCATTCATTTTCTTTTTACATTCACTTGGTGTTCTTTGAGTAGTGATTCACTAATTGTGTATTGGTTCTAATGTGCTAAATTAATAAGTCACCACAATCTGACATGACCTAAAAAATGCATGGCTCTCAACCAATTTAAGACAATGAATGATTGAGTATAAATCGACCGAGGACATAGGATTATAAATGCAATTGTTATTCACGTCTTACTGGAAGACCTATAGAAGCCTTCGGAAAAACTGTCAAAAGAAGAGGATAATAGGTGTGTGTGTGTGTGTGTGTGTGTGTGTGTGTGTGTGTGTGTGTGTGTGTGTGTGTGTGTGTGTGTGTGTGTGTGTGTGTGTGTGTGTGTGTGTGTGTGTGTGTGTGTGTGTGTGTGTTAAGACAAGGATGAAGAAACAGATCTGTCGGGGTTGTCTCTATATTTATGTGTCTCTGTGTGTGTGTGTGTGTGTGTGTGTGTGTGTGTGTGTGTGTGTGTGTGTGTGTGTGTGTGTGTGTGTGTGTGTGTGTGTGTGTGTGTGTGTGTGTGTGTGTTGAGCATGCAAATGCAATGATGGATGCAGCCGGTCTAATCCAAAAGGGAAACAAGAGAGAGAGAGAGAGAGAGAGAGAGAGAGAGAGAGAGAGAGAGAGAGAGAGAGAGAGAGAGAGAAAGAGAGAGAGAGGGGTCCTTGGTCTCTTTCAGACTAATGGAGCGATTACGAGCTCAGAGGGGGCGGCCATTTATTTGTTGTGTATGACTGGATGCACTTCATTAAAAAAAAAAGCACTTAGTGTTATCCTTTTTTATTCTGCTCTTTTCACAGGCTCCTCCGGACCTCTACAGAAACACAAAGACCCGTCACGCAGGGGCGAGGAGAGGTCCCGCCCCGAGCAGCCATAATCTTTCCCGTACCTACTTGAGAAATGTCCTAGAAATGGTTTCATAGAAGTAAACAAATAAAAATGAAACTATGCAAATGAGGATCACTAACGTTTCCCGCGGTGAGTTCACATTTCTGTGTCGTCTTTGGAGACCCACATTAACTCACGCTCACCTGAACACTACCTTGATTCAGCAGTAGGGGTTTGTCATAAGCTTGAAGTAGTGTAGCGTCGCAACACAACACCATGATCGTTGATACAACACACACATTTTATAGTCTCTGGAGCTCACCTGGCTACGCCCAGGTTTGCTCCATCAATGTCTATTGTTGAAATGACCACGCCCACAGTCACTGTGTTCACAGATTATCTAACCACGCCCATACTACAACAGTCACCGTGGCCATGCCAATTACTCACCTACCAACCATTGTTGGTGATTTTTTATTTGAAACATGACAAGCATTGCTGGGGATTACGAACGGTCACCAATAATTACCTTTAAGAATTAGATTAGAACTCCTATTACCTCCCGTTTTGTCATAGATGGATATCCATCAATCTATCCATCCATGAATTGCGTAATGGAACAATGAAATGCTTTTATCGACACAGGACAACGCAAGCAGTACTCAGCTCAAGGTTGTACCGTTTCACCCAAAACTTAGTTTTTCCAGTGAGTGAAACAGAAATTAAGAATCCATGAGAGTCATCTGGGACTGTTTCTCCCCCTCTGGTGTGGCGTCCCCATCCATGAATTGCGTAATGGAACAATGAAATGCTTTTATCGACACAGGACAACGCAAGCAGTACTCAGCTCAAGGTTGTACCGTTTCACCCAAAACTTAGTTTTTCCAGTGAGTGAAACAGAAATTAAGAATCCATGAGAGTCATCTGGGACTGTTTCTCCCCCTCTGGTGTGGCGTCCCCACCTCAGGTCCATGACTAAACAAAGACGCATAAGTTGGTCGTCCTCTTGGAGCAGAGCCTGTCTTTGGTTCACCCCCCTCCCCCTCCCACCCATTCCGGGTCCAGATGAATAAAAAGAGTCCAAAGTTTGGAGCTGTTAAAGTAATTGCCGGGCTGACACCTCTCAGGCCTCAGTGCCAAGACCAGCCGCCACTTCAGAATGTTAATGGCCGTCCTAATCCTGTGAGCTCAGCACTGAGCACTGCTGCACACACACACACACACATTGAATGGCTCAGGAAAATGCCCGCATATAAAAAAAATATATATCGATCCCCAATACACACGGGAGTTTCTGGAAGGCTTTCTCCCCTCCATCGTTGAGTCCCACAACTCACAGACAGAAGGTGTATGTATTTGTACTTCGGTATATCGATTCATTTCAGGGTAACAGAGGATATGAGGTTGGACATAAACAGGAGAGTTGCAAGGATGTATATTAATCCTGGTCGACTATTTTATCAACATAAAAATGTTTTGTTCTTCCTCAAACACACAAACACGCAAACACACACCTGTTGGACAGGAGCTCCGCCTCTTCCAACCATCGCTCACCCGCGTTGACAGCAACTCACAAGAGACTACCATCACCGCCATGAGTACCCTGTGCTCACGAGACACACCGCAGTGACTCCAGACTCTAGCTTCTCTCTCACCTTCGTTAAAGGGGACATATTATACCACCAGGTGTGAGTGGGATTAGGTTTAGAAGCCGTTTTGAAAATCTGCCCCATATGACATCACTAGTGGGCGTGTCTACCTAGATCTGTGCTGGATAGTTGAGCAACTTTTACTTCAGTCCACTGGGTAGGCTGGTAGACTGATCTATCCAGCACAGATCTAGGTGGACACGCCCACTAGTGATTTCATATGGGGCAGATTCCCCCCGCCCCCACCCACACACACACTTCTTGAATTCTATTGGTTGATTGCCATTTGAATGATTGGCCCAGGCTTGCGCCAAGTGACATCATTTGCAAATTACTTCGGTTGGCACCGATTTAAACCAATTAGAAACAGCAGTTGCATGACCTGGTGCGGCCCTCTGGCCTTATTGATGAGATCAGGTTCCGATATAACTCAAGGAAATAAGAATTAAATATAAAGAACAGAGTGAAGAAGACAAGAAACGCGTTGACCAAAGCAACCCAGTCTTTAATCCCTATGATACGACCCACTGCGTTGCATTAGGTTTGGATACATAAAACATCAATTTGTTCGAGCAATTGATGGCAAACAAAGAAAAAGATAAAAACAATATACAAAATAAGACAAATATGTGCAATACATTTACAAAGTGAGCCAGACATATGTACTGTGTTATGTACATTAGCTGTGTGGTGACACACTGTTGAAACCTGCACTCTTTCAGTAGTTTAGCGTCTTGGTGTGGTGTGGTCCAGCTCCTATAAACTTATAATTTGAAGAACTTTGCTTTGATTATTGCCCACCCCCTTTAAAGAAACCTCAACTAGAAAATCAACATAGAAACATTTCAGTATAGAAAAAAATGATAATTATTAATAGTCTACATTGATTCTTATTTAAGATGTATATAAAAAGAAAGAAAAAATACATCCTCTATTTCTGCCCAAATGCATGTTTTTATATAGATCATTTACATGAAGAATGATGAGCACATTAATCCTTAAACACTTTAGGAAAATTCTGACAACATTCCGAAAATGTTCCCAGGAGGACATCATTATCAGCTTTCAGCGGATCGAAGCAAACATTTCTGATGCAATGTTATTCAAGAGAGTAAATAAATTATCTATGGTCAACGGAGGAAGTCCATGATGAGTCAGGCTGTGCTATGACAAAGTCGCCTTCAATAAATAAAGGTCACATGCTTCACAAAAAAAAAATCTATTTCGATGACGAAAAATGATAAATCCTGACTGCAAGCCTCTCAGTATACAACACAAATAGTTTATTTCACTATGCAATGACCACATTTTAAATACTGATTCTCACGTTAATACACCCGCGTCTACCTCTTTCACTCCTGCTGCGTGCGTCATCACAGTCTGATCATATTTTTTATTGACGTCTTTGATTTTATTTATTTTATACACCAAAAACGGCTACGAACATGTGAACCGGGTTTCGAAAAATAGACCTTTTTGTTGCTGGTTTTCAGAGTGTAACAAAAGCCCTCAAACCCGTTTCCCCGAACCCTCGGCTTCAGAGAGGCCTTGAGCAGAAGAAGACCTCTCCTCCCGGTACAAAACCCCCCGGAGCCGTTCTGAAGGTAAATACAAGCGGAGAGGTATGAAGTTGGTTACACCCAGAGGGCTCGTTTATCTACACACAGTTTGGATGACAGCACTCCCCCGTCCTTTCGCTAGCTAGCTGCCGCTGCGGGATATGTTGCGCGCACACCGCCGCAGAAAACACAAACTCGCCCGCGAACTCGGGCGGGAAGAGCCGGAGCGCCAGCTCTCCGGGCTCAGGTTGTGCGTGCGTTTGTGTGCGCTTGTGTTGTGTTTTAAAGTGTCTGTGGTCCGTGTTGTCCACCCTGTACACACACCATCAGCATGAGCCTCGGTCAGAGACTTCCCGTCTGCTGTGGGCGGCTGAGGTCGCAGGGGGGGTCGCAGGGGGGGTTAATACAGGCTGTCGGGGGCCTCTTCCGGGGGGAAGTGGGCTTGCAGCAGGTTCTCCATGTAGGACACGAAGCCGGTGCTCAGCGTGTAGTCCTCCGAGCCCAGGTGCTGCGGCGGGCGGGGCGGGGGCGACTGGGGCTCAGAGTTCAACGACGACACGTACGGCGCCGACACCGACGTGAGCGTGGGGTCCGAGACCAGCGGGAACGGCGCCTCGATGCCGGCCACCGCCGCCGCGACGGCCAGGGCGTCGCTCTGGTCCATGTGGGCCGAGTCTGCGAGGACAGGGGAGGGGCTGGGGGCGTGGCCCGCGAGGGGGAGGGGCGTAACACTGTGTGGGTCGTGGGTGGCGGTGGGGGAGGGAAGGCGGGGGGGCTGGGCCAGAGGCGCCGTGGGGGTCACGGGGTGGGGGGCCGGCGGCGTGGGGGTCTTGGAGGGAAGGCAGCGGCGCTTGGCGGCCTGGGCGCCGTCGTCGTCGGCGGGGTCGACGCTGGGAGCCGGGATGGCCTAGAACGGTAACAAGGTTGGTCGTTAATAACCCTGCCTCATGCGACCAGTGGAGGCGTGTTTAATGGCTCTCGACTGTTCCATGGGTGAGTGAGACTGAAGTGTAAAGAAAAGGACATTTACGCCCCGGTTTTTCAACACGGTTGAGCATTTCTCTCGTTTTAATGGATGACAAATTACAGAGGCGTGTTTTTTATGTCAAGTCTCGGTGCAATATTGTACAGGCTAAAAAATGTGTCGTTCCAGGTTATTCTCGCCTCCGTGTACGAAGCGACAGAAAGGAAAGAACTTGAGGGAAATATTGGGCTGTTTTCAGATGTAGGGACCGCTTCGGGACAGACAGAGAGGCAAAACGAACCCCAAAACAAGCCCACCAATGCAAATCATACGAGGAAACAGGCCATGGTACTGACCAGGCGGGCTCGGACCCTCTTGGGGAGCTCGTGTTGCAGAGAGTAGATCTCAGAGTGCTTCAACAGCAGCTGGCTCTGGTCCTGGAACTCCACCTGGAGGGAGCGACAGGTAGGGAGAGAGACCAAATTCAGGACAATCATTTTGTTATCCACCAGTGTAAAATACTACTCATGGTAATAATAGAGTGTGTGTGTGTGTGTGTGTGTGTGTGTGTGTGTGTGTGTGTGTGTGTGTGTGTGTGTGTGTGTGTGTGTGTGTGTGTGTGTGTGTGTGTGTGTGTGTGTGTGTGTGTGTGTGTGTGTGTGTGTGTGTGTGTGTACCTGGTACTGTCTATTGACGTGTGACTTGACGAAGGAGGCGTTGAGGACGTTGCCCTCGGCCGTGTGGACCACCATCAGCTCCCCCGTCTCCGGGGGTCCGCCGGCCAGGCAGTCGTGGCTCTGGGAGGAGGAGGAGGAGGAGGAAGAAGAGGAGGAGGAGGAAGAGGAAGAGATCCCAGGAAAGGAGAGGACAGAATAGGAGGAGGGAGGTAGAGGAGGAGAGCCCAGGGAATGGAGAGGGACGGAGAGGAGGAGGAGGAGGAGGAGAGACAGAGGGAGTGGGACAGAGAAGGGAGAGGAGGAGGAGGGGAGGGGGAGAGCAGGAGTAAAGGGGAGAGGAGAGAAGGAGAGGGAACGGGGGAGAGGAGAGAGGAGTAAGGGATGGAAGGAGCAGGAGAGACAAACAAACATGAGATCAGCTATGAAGCAAAACGACAATAATCATAAAACCTTGCACGTCAGACCCATCCGCATCGACACCAACAATAATCCATTAACATGAACAAATGAAACGCGTTTTAATGGGATATGGATGCGCCATCCCGATCTTATGACAGAACGGGTTTATAAGCGGCATAAATCCGTCTAAAAGGGTTGGCACATCGGAGTCTTGCTCAATAAACTGAACTAAATCACAAAAGATACATGAATACCTCTAAAGTAGTCGCTCAATCAAATACGCAATACCCTTTTTATTAACCTTATTCCCTAAAGTGCCAATGTCGTTTCCTATTTGTAGCACGTCTAAAAAAAAAACAAATTTAATAATGTTGTTTGAACGCGGCACTGCCACAAAAGCAGAAGGGCTGGGTTTCAGTAGCGGGGGAACTACAGCCCACGGGGGGGGGGGGGGGGGGAGGAAGACCCACCACCACGTTCTCCGGGTGAAGGTTGTCGCAGTAGGAGCCGTCGTCGAAGTTGACCTCGTAGTAGGTCTGCGTGGCTGCACCAATCACAGTGCAGTGGTAATACCAGCCGTCGCTGCTGCGACCAATCACCCGCTGGCCCACGGCGGGCCCCTTTGGCCCCTTGAGGAGGATGGCGGTCTGTCGGTGGGGGGGGGCATCAGAGGCGACAGTGAGCACAGGAAGTGGGTGGAGCTACAGTGTCAAGGTATTACTGCTGTTTTTATTGGTATTCAAGACCCTTTTTATGATTAGGAGGAGGATCAGGGCTATAATTATTATTATTATTATGTTATTGATTGATTAATTTAAACACATTATTAATGCCTGAGCTATTTAATTCAACAATCAATCATGGAGAACAAATATATTACAAATATCTTTGGAGCAAAGTACACTAACCAATCAATACCTCTGTGCAGTTATAACCAATGCACCGGCTTCTTTTAGTAAACATAGCCCCTTTAAAAGGGGTCATAGGTCAAACCCAACTCGCCTTCTCCACAGGACTCTGGACCTTGTGCTTGTGGCAGGTGACGGACACGAGGTAGGGCCAATCGGCGGGCTTGATGACCACGCCGGCGATGTGTGCGCACGTGACGTGGAAGGAGGTGGAGCAGTTGTCGTGGGTGCACTGGATGCAGGCGCCCGCGTTGGGCTTGTCGCTCTGGGTGTGGCAGTACACGCACTTCTGCAGGGACGGACAAAGGAGACGACGAGGGGGTCAGAGCGAGTGCGTGGGTCAGGGTCTGGGGGGGGGGGGGGGGGGATGCAAGGATTCAAGTTCAATTTTATTTGTATAGGCCTTAATCACCAATACAGTCTCACAGGGCTTAACAGGCTAGATATTTATGAAAGGGGGAGTGCGGTGTCTTCGACAAAACCTCACCTAACCCTAACACCACAGCAACCAAGGAGAGATCGCTGGACTACCTACTGCACTACTGTCACACAAAACGATTTGTAGGCGAAGGATGCAGCAGTGTTTGAAACTCTACCCTGCCGCTTTGTTGTCCGGATGGAAGACGACCAGCTTGGAAAAGCGCTTAAGCTAGCAGACTGCTTGTGTTTTCATTGTGACACATTGTGTTTTATAGTATCGTCGACAAAAAGTGAACATGGAAAAGATCACCGACACTTTGTGAGACCGAGACAGAACCGTTCTCAACCGCACTTAGCCTTCAATGCCATTCTTTACCAGTGGGAACCCATCCCCTCAGCCTAGCAGTGTTAACGTCTTCCCCTACCGGTTGAGCTACACAGGGCCACGCATGACACAGAGGCCGTGCGAGGTCCACATCCCTGGAGAGCTGCTCCAAATCGAGAACGTCTGCGAGAACGTCCCCACCCCAAACCTTCGTTCTTCAAAGAACACCTCATTTGCATTCATTTCCATTCATCAACGTCAGATAAAACACGACTCATATGTTCCGCACGCACCTGCAGCAGACACAAGCACGCACGGGCGCTGGTTTCCACGGTGAAACAATGGGGGGGAAACAGGGACTCGGGTGACAGCCTCCACTCTACCTGCTCAGAGTCCCTACACACAGACACGAGCATACTTTCTCCGGCGGGATCATTTCTGTCAACGTCTGTAGTTCCCTGTCTCTAGCTCACAGCCGTCATTGCTATTCTTAAAACCTAGACTTTTTCTTCAAATTCCGAGCCATCCCAACGACACCAACACCAACCTTCCATACGAACACACCGATATTCAGATACTAGTTAGCATTCCTGCAGCGGTGTTCCTGCAACCTCCTCCGCTTTGGCGTCGAGTCAGGATATAATATAATATATATGTGTGGGAGAAAATACAATTACCAGCAAGGATGTATTCTGCTGACTGAAGCACGCACACCCACGATGTAAAGCGCATCGGGTGTCCTGAAAGGCGCTATATAAACGAACAAACTAATTCATTAAAACCCTTCAGTGTGTGTGTGTGACCCATTTCGGTTGAAGCTACAACAACAAACGAGAAACGGGGAAAAAAAGTGGATCCACACTAGTCAGAAGACGACTCACCAGAACCGCTTGCACTCGGTCGGGCTTTGCAGTCGAAAGCACTCCGACAAGGCGCGCCGACTGAACACTTATAGAACATAGATGCTCTCATCCCCTTCTCCCTGCCTCTGAAGAGGGAGTCTTTGGGCTGCGTACCACTAACAAGTCTCTCTTGAATAAAAAAAAGAGCTGAATGGGCTCGCCCAAGCATCAGCCACTACAGAGACTTTCCCGGCGTGCTGTGAAAACATGCTTTTTCATCCCCGGGTTTGAACTGCGGCTCTGATTCATATACAGATTTGAAAATAAGGGCCCCTCTCATCTCTGACGGCAGAGATTCAAGAGATCTGCTTCCACCGGTCCCACCCCACCATTGAGACGCTCTCCTATCAAGTTCCATTTGTAACCACACTCTCTCCTTCTCCTCCACCCCCGTCCCCTCCCTCTCTCCCCTCCCTCTCTCCCCTCCTCTCTCTCCCTCAGGCCTCAAAATCGGAGTGTGAAGCGTGAGAAACATGCTGTGTTATCTGAGGAGAGGGATCATTATGGCACCCACTATTCCCAGTAGGACCAGAAGCAGACTCGGCAGTTCCACCGGCCTAACAAATACATGTGTCCCTTGAATCCACTCTCCCGCCGTGTCTCTCTCTCTCCTTCCCATCCCCAGCACACTGAGCACTGCAACCGTTACACTCTATTGTTTGGTGCATTCCAATGGTTGCTTATCCACTGTACATCATCGTTCGTCTGTCTGACACGGCCCACACACCTCGCTGAGGGCTTTCATCTAACAGCCTCTCTCTCTCTCTCTCGACGTCTGTGCCTCTCACGGTCTTTCATTACTCAGTCGCACGCACGCACGCACACACACACACACACACACACACACACACACACACACACACACACACACACACACACACACACACACACACACACACACACACACACACACACACACACACACACACACACACACACACACACACACACACACACACCAAAGAATTACATTCAGAGCAGCCACAGCAGGAGCGCCGGGAAAAGGGTTCGATACGAAAATAAAAATTCTTTATTAAAACGTCAATACTTCATTTGGGCGGCGGTGACGGAGGAGAATGTACGACAGCGCCTCTCAGCAAGGCCCCTGTGGGCGATGTCTCCCTGCCAGGCTGACGGCTAATTGACTCTTCTCGCTGGGTAAAATCGCGGTTCAGACGGGGGGGGGGGGGGTAACAGGCACAGCCGCAGAGGAGCCGGGGAGAACAGAGGGAACTGGCAGGTGTCACTTTGGAGTTTGGGCGTTTTACCACTTTTCATTTGTTTGTCACGGGCCTGGCGGCTTTTTTGTCATTTCCTGAAATCAGCGCTAGACTTAGCTACCAGAGTGTGCTCTCAGATAACAGAAGTCGCACAATGGGTTGGAGTCCTGCCTCTGATCGTGCCCAGTCGTCTGTATCATGGCAACAGGCTTCAACAAAGACGGACACAAACCGGTGCCCACCGGTTCTTTAAAATGGGACCGTTCAGAGGGAGAGGGCGGGGTCCGATTTATTCGTAGATGGTGTGACAGAATGCCAGGGAGCCTGCTGCTCTCTGAAGAGGAGGAGGAGGAGGAGGAGGAGGAGGAGGAGGAGGAGGAGGAGATGAGACCAATAAAGAGGGAGGAGAAGAAGGAAAGAAGACGAGGAGAGAAAAGAGAGCAAGGCAGGAGGGAGGGAAGTGAGGGAGGAAGGGGGAGAACCTAAACAGGCGGCAACAATGTGAAGATTTCATGGCGCCCACGGGATCGATGCAGTTCATTTGGCACAGTGAGAAGTGACAGCTGATTATTCTGCCGCTCTGCTCCACACATTCATTTCTACAAAACTACCAGCCGTCCCTCCCGTCTATCCATCCATCCATCCGTCCAGCCGAGAGAGCGTGTGGCAGGAGGACTGACCCACAGAGAGGTGTCGGGAGAGACGCACAAGCATGAATGAGTGGCTTTGTGAAACGTCGGGGAGGAAGTGAGGGGGAACAAAAAGCACGCAAGTGGAGAAGCAAGTGAGGGGAAAACTGGAGTGGAGGAGGAGGAGGAGGAGGAGGAGGAGGAGGAGGAGGAGGAGGAGGAGGAGGAGGAGGAGGAGGAGGAGGAAGGAAAGAAAGATTGATAAAAGAATGCTGCGGTTGCTATGGATGATGTGGAAGAAGATCATGGCGTTAACATTAACAAGAGCACAGTTATGCTAAAACCAGGCCAGTAGACTCCCCCGATACAACTGTCAGAGTGCTCGGCCAAGACAGCAACACCAGTAGGTGGACATTTATCGTTTGTGTTTGATTTCCATGAGAGTTGCTTAGGACACTGCTGTCGCCAGAAGGGACCCAACATATGACACGAACCGGTCTCAGCCCGCCCACATCCTCATTGGTGGAACAGCGTGTAGGTCTGATGCTTTGCGTACAAAAATAAAATGATGCAATAAAGAGCTCTCCTCCTCGTGTTTCCTATGGTCCCAGTCCATTGAACCCTACACTGCATCAATTAAACATCAAGAGCGTCAGACCTAATCCTTTTAAAGTGCCCCCCATAAAAACAACGGACCGAACTCGTTCATTAACAACCGCTCAACCCAAACGTCATTAGTGCCATACACTTAGTTTCAAAGTGAACGACAATGGAGATACAAGTCGGGCAAAGAGCGCGTGTGCGTTTGGCTTCACACTGAAGGACGTCGGGAGTCGCACCCGCCGCCTCTCGAACTCACCAGGCTCTTGCGCGTGTCCGGGACGGCGCTGACGTCCACGGGCTCCCGGTCGATGGCGTTGACGAAGCGCGCCTCGGCCACGGCAATGGCACAGATGACGTGGACCCACCTGGCACAGGGGAGGGGGGGGGGGGCACAGATTGCAGTGAGGATGGTAAAGAGGTCGCAACCCATCTGGGCTTACTAGACGGCACTAGCTGACTTGTGGAGCGTCATGTAGTTGTATTATCTTCATCATCATATTATTATTATATCCTCCGTGTGCCTCCACTGTCACCATGATCTTTGGTATGTTTTGAGTGGAGGACATTTCGCTCCAAACTATTTTTATTGAAATGATTAATTATCGCGCTTTTTCCTTATTTGGACCATCTTCAAGTTGAATCTATACGGGACACATCACGTTTGTGGTCAGCGTTAGCGGTGTGGTAAAGTATGTTTTCCCAGAGTACCGTGTGTAATGTGTAACTGGGTGGGCCTGTGTCTACCTGGGTGAGGCCACTCACCTGTTGTCTACCGTTCTCTTCAAGGCTCCGCCCCTCAGGTTGCACAGAGAGCACTCCTATACATCATGAGGACAATTCATTAGACGGATTATCTTTACTTATTCAGCCGCAGAAATAGGCATCCGACTAGTCGCCTCTAAATGGAAAATAGGTAGATCTAAAGGCATCTAAACACTGTAAACAGTACTATCTGCCTCCAGACGTTATGAGGACCTGTGGCTGTGTGTTGACCCGTGTTGGGACTCGAACTGTCTGGCCGTTATTCATCCGAGCCTAGCTAAAATGCACAGATGTTTAAGGAGGAGGTGTGGTAAATTGAATTGAGTACGGCCGTTAATTACACCATTATGTATTTTTTCACTAATTTCAAGAAACACACCAACCTCCGTTTCAGGGATGGAAGCCAGTCAATCAGAGAACTTTAAGTGCGGACACTGTGCTGATTCACTGCTTTCCCCCAACATTATAGACAGGGCCCATTACATTTGCTCATTAGAAAAACATTATATGGATATGCATTTCTCCGCTCATTAAATAGGACTCACATACTATGCATTTAAAACACAGAAGAATACAATCTTTTCATCCTTTGAGGTTTGGTGGCAGAATGAGTTCAGGTACTGTGTTGGGATGTCACAGGGGTGACATTAGGGAAGTTGTTATGATGCCACATAACCAAGTTTAAGTTTGTTTGTGTGAAGTCACAAAACAGACTTTATGGTTGGTGTGGTGATGTCGCGTGAAAGTTCACGTTAAGGGGTTGTGATGTCACAAATTATTTCGGGTTAGGAGTTGTGTTTTCACAAAATGGTTCACGGTTAGGGGTTGTGAGGTCACAAATGGGTTCAGGTTAGGGGTTTTGATGTCAGGTTAAAGTTCACGGTCAGGGGTTGTGATGTCACAAATGGGTTCGGGTTAGGGGTCGTGATGTCACAAATGGGTTTGGGGTTTTAGGTTGCGACGTCACAAATGAGTTCAGGGTTTGCGATGTCACAAATGAGTTCAGGGTTTGCGATGTCACTAATGTGTTCAGGGTTGCGACGTCACAAATTAGTTCAGGGTTTGTGACATCACAAATTAGTTCAGGGTTTGTTACGTCAGAAATGAGTTCAGGGTTTACGACGTCACAAATGAGTTCAGGGTTTGCGACGTCACAAATGAGTTCAGGGTTTGTGACGTCACAAATGACTTTGGCTATGAGGTTGTGCTGTCGCCGTGCTGTGTGATGCGTGTGTGTATGTGTGTGGGGTTGACTCACCACTGCCCAGGCCTCGGAGGCACACCGGGAGCAGGTCCAGGGGTTCTGGAGCATGTCGGGCTTGACGCCATAGCAACCTGCCAAACACAAACACAGAGCTCACCACCGACACAGCGGCTGCAGTGCACCGAGTTCATACATGGGATTAGAACGGCACCTGCACTCGTCAATCAAGAAGAGCAGTGGCCCGGCATGTTGGAATAGAAACCAACGCAGTCAGCCAAGGTCCAAATCGCTATTCCATCCTCATTCTATTTTTTTTACCCATTAAAACCTCATTCTATACGGTGGGTCTACTGACAGGTGTGGATTACGTTATATGTCGTGGGTCTACTCACTGGTGTGGATAACGTTCTATACGGTGGGTCTACTCACTGGTGTGGATTACGTTCTATACGGTGGGTCTACTCACTGGTGTGGATAACGTTCTATACGGTGGGTCTACTCACAGGTGTGGATTACGTTCTATACGGTGGGTCTACTCACTGGTGTGGATAACGTTCTATACTGTCGGTCTACTCACTGGTGTGGATTACGTTCTATACTGTGGGTCTACTCACTGGTGTGGATAACGTTCTATACGGTGGGTCTACTCACTGGTGTGGATTACGTTCTATACTGTGGGTCTACTCACTGGTGTGGATTACGTTCTATACGGTGGGTCTACTCACTGGTGTGGATTACGTTCTATACTGTGGGTCTACTCACTGGTGTGGATGACGTTCTATACTGTGGGTCTACTCACTGGTGTGGATTACGTTCTATACGGTGGGTCTACTCACTGGTGTGGATTACGTTCTATACTGTGGGTCTACTCACTGGTGTGGATAACGTTCTATACGGTGGGTCTACTCACTGGTGTGGATAACGTTCTATACTGTGGGTCTACTCACTGGTGTGGATAACGTTCTATACTGTGATGGTCTACTCACTGGTGTGGATTACGTTCTATACTGTGATGGTCTACTCACTGGTGTGGATTACGTTCTATACTGTGATGGTCTACTCACTGGTGTGGATGACGTTCTATACGGTGGGTCTACTCACTGGTGTGGATTACGTTCTATACTGTGATGGTCTACTCACTGGTGTGGATGAGGTTCTATACTGTGATGGTCTACTCACTGGTGTGGATAACGTTCTATACGGTGGGTCTACTCACTGGTGTGGATAACGTTCTATACGGTGGGTCTACTCACTGGTGTGGATTACGTTCTATACTGTCGGTCTACTCACTGGTGTGGATAACGTTCTATACTGTGATGGTCTACTCACTGGTGTGGATTACGTTCTATACTGTGATGGTCTACTCACTGGTGTGGATTACGTTCTATACTGTGATGGTCTACTCACTGGTGTGGATGACGTTCTATACGGTGGGTCTACTCACTGGTGTGGATTACGTTCTATACTGTGATGGTCTACTCACTGGTGTGGATTACGTTCTATACTGTGATGGTCTACTCACTGGTGTGGATTACGTTCTATACTGTGATGGTCTACTCACTGGTGTGGATTACGTTCTATACGGTGGGTCTACTCACTGGTGTGGACCTGCAGGCAGCAGGAGGAGCAGCGCAGCAGCATGCTGGTGCCGTCCTCCCCGATGTTGGAGCTGGCCGGGAGCGGCTCTGTGTTGGCCGCCACGGCGCTGAAGCACATCTCCGGCACTAGGGGCCGCGTGTGGCAGCCGTGGCCGGGGAGGGCCGGGGCGCTGGGGTCCGAGTGGAAGAGCTCCTTGGCGGGCTGCAGAGGGGGGGGGGGAGAGACCATCCCGCGGGTTAAAGGAAGGCGGGGACTTCCCTGTGTGAGACGATGGCGCACGGGAAAGGGGCGAGACGATGGCGCCCAACGATGGCGCTCCCCCGTAGGGAAGGGCATGTCAACGGAATAATACAACACATACATGTTGTCGGTTTACTCTTAACACCGCACAATACATTCACATTTAGCTGACGCTTTTATCTAAAGCGACTTACAATAGGTAGTCTTGTCAGAAATGTTGCTACCAGTGGAGCTAGCCTCGACCCTATACGTGTGCGCCTTGGCATTAAGGCCGATTCATAACCTCCGGATCCGGACGGAATCCGTCCGTCCGTACCAAACGTTGTCTCCGGGACTACCCTTCACACCTCCGTCCGGTTCCAGCGTTGTTATGGGTGTTACGCAATACATCCTCTAGAGGGCAGTGACTGTCGTTTCACAAATGAACGGCGTCGACGATCGCAAACATGGCATCTGTAGAGATGATTTTGCTTTGCGTCATCCGAAATCGGCAAAAAAAAAAGTGCAAAAAGTGTAGGCCTAGGCGGCGGTGGCATGTGACACCACTCACCATCCCGCAGATTATCTCCTCAAAGTGTTGTTCAATGACCAGTTACAACTCATTGCCACAATAAAATAAATAAAAAGGTCATGTATATAGTATAATATAAGTATAAAACGTTAAATACAATATATATACATATCAGATATTATACTACTCGATCTATTTTCGTGAACGGTCTGACTTCTGACTCTATACTGCCGCCTGGATTTCCGATGGTATTGCTCCGTTTCTCCCGGAGCACTCCGGATTCGTAAGCTCAGAGGCGACGGATCCATTGACGGACGAAACACCTCCGGGAACCGGACGAAACGGTCCGTATCCGTATCCACCGTAGGGTGTGAATGGGCCTTTAGTGTTTTACATTACTGTGAGTCTGCCTCTTTTAGAAACAGTGGCCCCTAGTGGGATTCACACCTTTATCCGCTACAAAATTGAACTACACCGGTCCTGTGAAGGTTATTCATGCATGCATCTATAGGTGTTAAGTTTCTCACTTTGTAAGTCGTCACGACCCTAACGAGGGGAGCCTAACGAGCTCATTGACAACCCCTGAGCTGGGCTTATTCAAGTAGACGTGTGAGCCCAGTGTCAGGGTTTTTCTCCTTAGGGAGGCACCACTTATTGTTTGTTCCTTTGGTCTTTTGGTTTAGTTGTATCCTAGGTATGTTTACACCTGACAACACTACACCCATACACTTTTACGTACACACACACTTGCATCACTGACTAGATTCAATACACACGCCATACCTTATGTTACGTTATATTCACTTGGTTATAATAAACCTTTTTATTAACAAACTCGGTCAATTGTGTGCGTCTCCCGTCTTTGCCACAACCGCCACGGTCGGCTTGTGACAAGGTCCAGTAAAATATTATTTAATTTGAACCCTCTATAATATGCACCTCACTTTCGTTTGCGAGAAAGTGAGGAGGCTTAGCGGTCCTACCTTGGTGTAGGGGCAAAAGAGTGAGCAGACGGCGCAGTAGGGATCCAGGTTGGCCACGGCCGCGTTGAAGGCCTTCTCGGCCAGGAAGTTTGGTGAAGATTGGTTCTGCCACAGGTGCTCGTTCTTCTTCATGTCGCCCTCTAGTGGCATGGTGGGGGATAGCTCTGCGAAACACAGGGGGGGGTTTCAAGCATGGGTGGAAAGCTCTTATATCTAACAACTACATCTCTGGACTAATGGAAAGTGTTGAAATGGAAAATATGGGGGATATTACACCTGTACTTTATAAATATATTCACTGCAGCCATTGACTTGAAAAATATCGGAGTACTCTATGGAATAATTTATTTGAGTCCACTTTGTCCCACTCCCACTGTTAGAAAATCTGTTAGTCTACAAATTGGTTGGTAAGGCCTGAGCAGAAAAGTGTAGGTCAACTGTAGGAGAGAGAAGGACATGGAGAGAGCAAGAGCGAGAGACACACATGAAGGAGATTGATGAGATGGAGCGCGAGAAATAATAAAAAGGAAAGCGAAAGAAAGAAGATCGATGAGAGTGAGGGAAAGAGGTATAGGATGAAAGAAAGTAGGGGTGCAACGGATCAAAAAACTCACGGTTCGGATCGTTCCTCGGATCAAGAGTCACGGATCGGATCATTTTTCGGATCAGCAAAAAAAATAAAAAAATAGCGTTTGTGATTGCTTTAGCCCGGTCTGATTGTGGAAGAAGGGGCTGCTTAAATGCCGCGGTGATGAGCGGTTGTTGAGCCGCTTTCGGTTTCACTCCTGTCAGTGAAACACCGGGGTGATGTCGCTGTAAATGCGTGGCCATGCTCGATGTGTTTTTCTTTATGTTGGCAATAGCTATGTCAGCTACGTGTTACGTCTGTGTGGTAACCTAGGCGACAGGTTTGTGTGGCAGCGCGAGTATATGGAAACAGACGTAGCACTGGAGGCAGCAGTTATCGTTACAGTAGTCACCGAAGTCTAGCCTACTTTTATTTTCCATGCCCACTGTTCTTCATGTTGTACGCTGAGGACAATAAATCACAACGAGCCATAGGACTGTTTGCTTATTGAAAAGGGAACTGTTGCGGACTTTTACCCAGAGCGTGTTAAGTAGCTCTGTCCCTGGAACTAGCAGGAATGGTTACGGCTGTGTGTGGACTGAACATGCGCAATTTTTTTTTTCATAAATCAATCCGCGGATCATGCGTGTGCCGAACCGAAATAGATGATCCGAACGGATCACGGATCAATGATGATCCGTTGCACCCCTAAAAGAAAGGCATCCATTATAAAAGCATGAGCTTCGCCACCCCTAAAACGTTGGCTGTGGACAGCGGGTTTACACTGGGGGCAAACATGGAAGCCAAGGGATGGGAGAGATGAGAAGGAGGCCAACAGTAGGACGGGACCATCACGTCTTCCCAAACATCCAAGATACAGCCATTGATTTTTTAGACCGATGCTTATGATCCAAACGCCGACGGCACGCTTCAGTCTGGTACTGTATGACTTTTAACCTGTAAACTGATGTTTTAACATGCGCTTCTATTGAGTAAATGTGTGGATTTCTTTGATGGAGGGGATTATGAAGAAGAAAAAGGAAAAATCAATGGGTGTGACTGGGTTAGGAGAGACCGATAGAGGCACGGACAGACGGAGAGGCTGTAAGATGAGAGCCCTTATCGAGCGAGTGTGTGTGAGTGTGTGTGGGTTTGTGTGCGTGTCTGACCTTCATCACTGGAGTGCTCTTGTTTGACGATGGAGAGAGGCGAGCGCTTCGGGGGCTTGGTGAGGGGGTGACGTCTGCTCTTCATCTTGGAGTAGGACGGCTGGGGGGGGGGGGGGGTCACAGGGACACATCACAGAGCTGCTTTAGTCTTTATTCAACACGACCACAGAAATAGCCCTTATTCACAGAGTGGTCGCTAGTTGAGGGGGGAAACCATGACAACGATGATGGAAACACATTCGCTGCTGCCTGGTTGGGGAAATAGAGCTGGAAGGATTGCATGTTTCTCTACCTGGGCGGGGTCCATAGTAGTCTCCGTCTTACAGGCGTGTGGCGTATCGTCCGCGGGGATCTTGATGCCGGCCTTGGCGAACTGCTCAAAGGCCTCCTCGAAGGTGTTGATGGGCATGGCTTTGGAGTACGACTTCTTCGGACGTCTCTGCTTCTTCTTGCCCGCCTCTTCGGTCGGGTGAAGCGTCGGGACCGAGGGCTCTGGACACGAAGCAGGAGGGGGGGGGGTTAGTGACGAATGAGGGGAGGGATGGCTGGAGTAAACACGGAACCAACGACCCCCTTGAAGGCCCCTTTAAACATGAAACGTAAAATAATGCTGTAGATTGTAGGATAGACCCCATAACAAAGACATGCATCAAAGCTGCCGTTGGCTCGCGTGTTAGATGATGCATCAATCAAAAGCATCCACACCGTTCAAACTATCCTTCATCAACGTGATTTAATTTGTATCTGACTTTTTTCCGTCTGATTAGAGTGTGATTAGCTACACCTTTACAAGCCGTTTTGAAAATCTGCCTCTTCCGAAATCACAAGTGGGCGCGTCCACCTAGATTTGTATCGTATAGATGAGCAACATTTGCTACATTCCACTGGGTAGGCTGGTAGACTGATCTATCCAGCGTACATCTAGGTGTAGGCTGGATAGACCACACGCCCACATGTGATGTCAGAAGAGGGCGATTTTGAAAAACAGCCTGAAACTGCTAATCACACTCACACCTGGTGGTATAATATGTCTTCTCTTAAACATGAAATGTAAAAGAATGCAGTTGATTATAGGAACGACTGCAGAGCAAAGACATGCATCGCATCAAAGCTGCCATTGGCTCGCACTTTCACAGTTCAAACTGTCCTTTTATCAACGTGATTTAAATAGAACCTGAATTAATTAACTTTAAATAAATAAGAAATAAATCTTTCATTTCAACCAGGGTCCTGTACTCTGTGTGTGTGTGTGTGTGTGTGTGTGTGTGTGTGTGTGTGTGTGTGTGTGTGTGTGTGTGTGTGTGTGTGTGTGTGTGTGTGTGTGTGTGTGTGTGTGTGTGTGTGTGTGTGTGTGTGTGTGTGTGTGTGTGTGTGTGTGTGTGTGTGTGCCCCCCCGCCTCTCGAGACGACCCCTCCCCTCACCTTCCTCGTCCTCGTCCCCCGGGGGGGCCAGCAGGGCGGCGGCGGCCCTCCTGGCGGCCTCCTCCTTCTCCTCCTGCTCCTCCTGCTCCAGGGCCACCAGGGCCATCATGGCCTCCCGGGCCAGCCTCTCGTCGCGGAGCTGCCGCCGCTGGGCCTCGTGCTCCTCCACCTGCCGCTGGTACTCCTCCGTGTCCAGCTCCACGCCCTCCTCCGTCAGCACCTTCACCTCGCCCACCTTCAGCCGGCGGAACTGGCTCTTCCTCAGCAGGGCCCTGGGGAGGAGGAGGAGGAGGAGGAGGGAGGAGGAAGAGGAGGAGGAAGAGGGAGGAGGAAGAGGGAGGGGGGAGGAGGAGGAGGAAGAGGAGGAGGAGGGAGGAGGAAGGAGGCGAGGGGGGTGGGGGGAGGAGGCGAGGGGGGAGGAGGAAGAGGGAGGAGGAGGAAGAGGGAGGAGGAGGAGGAAGGAGGCGAGAGGGGGTAGGAGGAGGAGGAAGGAGAGGGGGGAGGAGGAGGAGGAAAAGGAGGAGGAGGAAGAGGAGCAGGAGAAAATGATGAGTGAGTATGGGTGGTTTTACATCAAGGGACTAAGGAGTTCTCTCCGTCCAAGAAGGCTGACTTCTGTGAGGTGGAGAACAATCAGTTATAAAAAACGCAGAAATAAAAAGAGCATCAATCAATTCAATACAAATAAAACACTTAAAAAGGTCAGGCTATAGCTGGAGTGTTTCCACCATCGTCGAGTGTTTTAATTCCTTATTGCAAAATAAAATGTTGCAATCAAAAAATTCTGGACCAAACCGTTCAAAACCTCATTGGTGATTGGGTCACTCTGGTGTCACTTTTAGAGCAACACCAACCCAGCCTTTTGGCCCGCTTAAGAACGGAACCCCTTCATCGTTGTCGGTGGTCTTCTTTGAACCCTCACATTGACCCTTGACCCCGTGCCCGGCTCACCTCCGCAGCAGGTTGGCGCGGTGGGCGACGCGACGCTGCCTCCACTGCTCCAGCTGGGCGCTGTCCACCTCGGTGGGCTTCAAGTGGTCCAGTACCGTGGTGTCCTTGCCCTGCTTCCACAGCTCGTAGCGCTCGGGCTGCAGGCAGCGCACGAACACGTCCATGGAGATCTTCACCATGTCCTTACGGCACGAGCACTGTTGGGGAGGAGGAGGAGGAGGAGGAGGAGGAGGAGGAGGAGGGTTAGTCGTGTCCGGGCCACTTTATTCCCACAGCGCATAAATAACAGGTACAGTCTGCGACGGCTCCACGGGCCCTTAATGTAGGACAGCCCGGGATCCATTAGCCCTCTCAAGGTCTTTCTCAAGGTTTCAAGGCCCTTGAAGTCAAGTCAAGGCCCTTGAGCAAGGAACACAGAAGAGGCTTCCGCCTTCTCAAGGCCCTAGAGTGGGCCTTGAAGGAGGGCTCCCTCTTGTGTGCTCCTTCTCAGTGTTTCCAGGCCCTTGAGAGGGCTGATTTATGACGTGCTTTGACACAAGACATGAGGGAGAGACTGTTGTGGTTTCGAACCCGCACCGTCGTAGAGAGCATGGGTCAACAAGTGTCCCATGCATACGGCTTGAGGAAGAGCTAGTGTAGATGGGACACACACACACACACACACACACACACACACACACACACACACACACACACACACACACACACACACACACACACACACACACACACACACACACACACACACACACACACACACACACACACACACACACACACACACACACACACACTCCCTGCATTACATCCGAGCAGTTTTATTCGCCCGCGTTGCGCCATATGTTCAATTACCGGGAACATTCTTCGGCTCCCGGGCCCGGCGAGAGTGGGGGGGAGGGAGAGAGAACAGGGAATGGGACACGAGAGACAGGGGAAGGGAAGGAGAGAGAGAGGTTGTTGCCTCCCTACACGTCGCTAGAAGACTAATCTCCGTGGTACATTTCATCTGGCCGGCCCACGCCACTCCAGAGACACACACCGACAGAGACAAGAGTGAGAGGGTAGACGGATGCTGGGTTATGGTGGCTTTCGATATAAGAGTGAGTGCGGGGAGCCGGTGGAGATGGAGCTGACACCGCCCTGCACTGATGCTGGCTTGCCTTGTAACACACACACACACACACACACACACACACACACACACACACACACACACACACACACACACACACACACACACACACACACACACACACACACACACACACACACACACACACACACACACACACACACACACACACACACACACACACACACCCTTTTTCATTACCCCACCGAAGCCCATATGAACCGCTTCTTTATGAAACTATTAAGCGGTTATGGAGACGTTTGCCATCCTCGAGGGGTGCGGGAGACTTGCGCTTTGTTATTATGGGATATAAACTTCATAAGCTTTGCAGGGAAAGGGGAGGAAAACACATTAATCGAAGCAGACAAAGGCCCAGCAAACAGAGAGGCCTCCGGAGCCAGGCAGCCCAATGAGGCCAGAAGTATAGCACAGCTCCTAATGAAGCCTAATGCCAACAGGCCTGCTCACGCCAACAGGAACAACTGAGCTAACTGCTAACAGGCCTGCTCACACTAACAGGAACAACTGAGCTAACTGCTAACAGGCCTGCTCACGCTAACAGGAACAACTGAGCTAACTGTTAACAGGCCTGATCACACTAACAGGACCAACTGAGCTAACTGCTAACAGGCCTGCTCACACTAACAGGAACAACTGAGCTAACTGCTAACAGGCCTGCTCACACTAACAGGAACAACTGAGCTAACTGCTAACAGGCCTGCTCACGCTAACAGGAACAACTGAGCTAACCGCTAACAGGCCTGCTCACGCTAACAGGAACAACTGAGCTAACTGCTAACAGGCCTGATCACACTAACAACTGAGCTAACCGCTAACAGGCCTGCTCACACTAACAGGAACAACTTAGCTAACTGCTAACAGGCCTGCTCACACTAACAGGAACAACTGAGCTAACTGCTAACAGGCCTGATCACACTAACAGGAACAACTGAGCTAACTGCTAACAGGCCTGCTCACACTAACAGGAACAACTGAGCTAACTGCTAACAGGCCTGCTCACACTAACAGGAACAACTGAGCTAACTGCTAACAGGCCTGCTCACACTAACAGGAACAACTGATCTAATCGCTAACAGGCCTGATCAAACTAACAGGAACAACTGAGCTAACTGCTAACAGGCCTGATCAAACTAACAGGAACAACTGAGCTAACTGCTAACAGGCCCGATCAAACCAATAGGAACTGTGTAGCTTTTAGGCTTACAGTATTGGAAAAATAACCACCAGGAACTAACTTTTGTACACAACTTTTTAAAAGCATGTGACATTTTAAGGTACTACGTACTAACTATGTGCCTCAAGGCCTAAATGATCGGGAAACTGCTGCACATAACCGACACATCCAGGAGTCATGACATAGCAACTTGGTTTCAGAGCCCTTTCACAAACGTGTCCAAATCAAAGACAGGACAGCAACAAGACGTCCACCTAGATGTTGTAGACCAATGTCTGGTGAACTGAGTGTGTAAAAGTATCAGGCAGCCTACCACCTTATTCTAATCAACCTGTCATTTCTTTCCTTTTGAGAAGTTTGTGAGCATCCAAAAGTATACAAATAGCAATAATATTTTTTTGCCATCAACACAAACTAATTACAAATCCAAACCCCCATAGTCATTTCATGTAACACCTCTTCCATCTTCTGGGAAAAATGGGGTTGTCAAATAAATGGCAATACTGGGTCACTTGTGTTCAGCTGGAGTTAACAGTTCACCAACCACAAGTCCACCAGCATAACCTCCAAGGATATTAAAGATATTTGAGGAGGGAATGGACACACCCCCACACACTTGAAACAGTGACAGACTCCATAAAGGAAACTATTGTTCACTATCAGATTAGATACCACTGGGGACAGGACCTTGGTGTTTGTGTGTGCATGCATCCGTGTGTGTTCTGCTTGGTGCTGTCAATTTGTGGACCCACAGCAGCAAGACCGAGTTGACCAGACTGACCCAATCCATCTCTATCAGACACCCACAAGAAGCGTACACACACACACACACACACACACACACACACACACACACACACACACACACACACACACACACACACACACACACACACACACACACACACACACACACACACACACACACACACACACACACACACACACACAGTAGAGGGAGAAAAGAAAAACGAAAAAAAAAAAAGCGAGAGGTTTCTGAGAGAAGAAGACAGGAAGCTGGTGGTAACCAAACTCCATTCTAATAGACAGTTGCTCATGCTGAACAAACTAGGTGGGCAGTAGCAGCAGCCCTGTGTGCCTGTGTGTGTGGCGCGCGGCGGGATTTCTCCAGTATGGCACCAAATAAATCAGACATGCAGCCAAGCAGAAAACAAGTGGAAGACATTCAATTAAGTTGAACATGGGTGCCAGAGAGGGAGAGGGGGGTGGGGGAGAGGGAGAAGAAGAGAGAGAGCGAGGGACAGAAAACGAAAGCTTAGTTTGTAAAAGCTGAAGAGCCAATACTTTCTTTATCTGAATGTTGCCCCATCTGTCTGGGATTTAAGTGCCTCACCTGGGTGGCCATCTTGCCGTAGTCGACCCAGCGTAGCGTGGCGAAGTTGGTGGACTCGGCGCAGTTGAAGCCGTGGTTGAATCCGGCGTGGTAGCCGTAGGGGAAGGTGATCATGAACTCTCCCTCGTTCTGGGTGATCTGGAGGAGGAGGGAGGGGGAAACAACCAGTTATAACGTGTCATATGTTCATAACAGTCATTCTGGGTGTTCTGAGGAGGGGAGAGGGGGAACTACTGGTTATATATTCAGGACATTTAGCTAAGCAACACAGACCACAGATTGGTCGATAGGACGAATCAACACCTCCCAGAAGGCGTGGGTGGTCCTATAGAAGAAGCGGAATATAAACAAGAAGATAAAACTAGAATATAAGCGCCGGGCCGGCAGGAGGCTGTGATTCCGTGGGCGTTGAATCACACCAACGTAAAGGTTGCTACCGGAGCGTCCTTTTCATGCCATCGTTTACAACACTATTGACATCCGCGCGGCATAGCGTTAAAAGTCAATTTCCGATTGGGTCGCGGGTTAGGCTGCACTGCCCTACGTCGTCCAATGAAAAAACACCTCGAAACAGAGCTGTCTCCGGACCCAATCCAAGAAACAAAAGCGGGAGAAATATCAACGACCACGATAAAAGACAGCGATCGTCGCAGTGCGCCGAGTGCCGAACCCCTGCTCCACTTTCCCTCCCAGCGATCCCATATAAAACCAAGGCGCTGACAATCTCAGCTCCCCGCCGTCTCATGGTGAAGGAGGCGTCTGCAGGCAGGTGCAGGAACATGTTCGCTGTGATAATGACACCCCAGGGGAGAGCACCGGGGGGGAGGTGGGGAGGTGGGTGGGTGGGTTAACTGGGGTTGCACCGTTCCGAGTTTAAACCAAGAAAACTTTTTGTGCTCCTGTACTTATTTCCGCTTATTCTCCCTCGTTATCGCTGAACCCCAGGAGGCTCTGGGATCTTTTTTTTGGTTCTTCCTTTTACTTTTCGCCGGGGAACACAAAACAGAAATACCTCACCGGAACGAGATCTCCTAAAAATGCATGCCAAGGAGTCGCGTTTCTGGTTAATAAGAGGCTATTCTGATACAAGAAAACATGCGTTTACATTTTTTTATACATTAATGGTCGGGTCTTCCGCTCATGATGTTGGTAGACGGGGTTGGTTGGTAATGAAACAAGCTCCCTGACCCATACACCCTGCATGGCGGTTGCTACAGTCATCTACTACTAGTACTAAGCCTTAAGGTACGGCCACACTGAACGCATATCAGCTGCGGAGCTGCGGAGCGCCTGTCCTCCGTCTCTCTGCCAGTGACGTCGGGTCAAGCTCAACGCTGATTGGCTATCGCGGCTAAGCGTCACGCGTAGGAGCAAAAAGGTTAAAAAAAAAATTAACTCTGCGCGTAGGTGCGGTGAACGCGTTAGTTAGGTGTGTAAAACGCGTCTAACTTCAGCGAGTGTGACGCATCTACATGCCTAAACCAATGGTTCCCTATCCAAAAATGCAGATTTCCTACGCCTCTAACGCGCGTAACGTGTTCAGTGTGGCCGGACCTTTAGGCATGACACAGAATACTGAGGCCTATTCCTTAACCAGATTTGGAATGTAATAAATGGGGTCTAGTAATTCCTGAAATATTAATGGATAACGTTCACTTTAAAGTTACTTAAAATTGATTCTTTAGGGAAGGAAGCCTTGCAGCGGTATCTGAAAATCTGTAGTGCAGCAGTGGTGGTAGTGGAGCTGGTGCTGGAGGTGGTGCTGGAGGTAGTGGTGGATGTAGTGCTGGATGTGGTGGTGGAGGTGGTGGATGTGGTGAAGGAGGTGGTGTTGGTGCTGGAAGTAGTGGATGTGGAGGTGGTGCTGGAGGTAGTGTTGGTGCTGGAGGTAGTGTTGGTGCTGGAGGTAGTGGATGTGGAGGTGGTGCTGGAAGTAGTGGATGTGGTGCTGGAGGTAGTGTTGGTGCTGGAGGTAGTGGATGTGGAGGTGGTGCTGGAGGAGATGGTGGATGTGGAGGTGGTGCTGCCGGTGGTGTTGGTGCTGGTGGTAGTGGATGTGGATGTGGTGCTGGAGATGGTGGATGTGGTCGAGGTGGCGGGAGCAAGAGAGGCGGCGTTGGTGGTGTCGAGGAGGGACTCACCCTGTCGAAGGGGATGCTGTACTTCTTGAGGATGGACGGGGAGATGAGGGTCATCTTGTGTCTCAGGAAGACGTCGCAGCCCTGGGAGCTGCCCGGGAAGAAGCCTTCAGGGAGAGACAACGGACCAACGTTACACCAAGCACCTCCGCCAAGTCCTACGGGCTAGCAAAGACGAATAGGAAGGAACGTGGGGAGCATGAGGGAGCATGGGATCGGGTTGGGGTGTTTTGACCAGCAGCTGAAAGGTAATTGGTTAAAAGCCAAATGTTTCCCTATCTGGGAGACATCTGAAAATAATTCACTTTGATAGCAGCCGTTGGATACCAGAAAATATCTCAATAAATAACGGGATATGAATCACAATGCGTGTAAAATGAAGATGACCAACAACATTGACATTAAAGAGGCGAGTAATTAAATGAGGAAATGGAGGCAGACGCCACTGTTGCAATTTTTCAAAGTTATGTTTTGACACACACACACACACACACACACACACACACACACACACACACACACACACACACACACACACACACACACACACACACACACACACACACACACACACACACACACACACACACACACACACACACACACACACAGTTAAAAGCTTCCTCGGTGTGTGCCATACGTTTCTCGTCGGCTGGGGCCAACACAGACACACCAGGGGGGCTTCACTTTAGACAACCCATAATTATGATAATCATTTCCATTTACTCACAACCCTTCCTGCTCGAGCCGTCCGAACGCCAGGTCGCCAATGGACAATGATAACCGTCACTCTAGAGTACCCTAAGAGACCATTGACGTCATTGGCCCGGAGAATGGCGTTCTCCCACGGTTCAATTGGTTGGGGCGACGTCACCGGCCCAACCTCTGCAGTTCTTTTGTTGGTGGTTCAGAGGAGGACACACGTATGAAGCACTTATACAAGAACCTAGCCGGGAAGTGATGGTTGCCATTTATTTATTTATCCTTTATTTAACCAGGCGAAGTCCCATAGAGATATTAAAATCTCTTAAAATGTCAAGGGAGCCCTGGACCTCATCTCGAGAAGAGGTCCAGAAGACACACAGAAGAGGTCCATTATCACTTGAGGGGTTTCTGTTTTCCTTCTCCTGTCCTTTATTTAGGACTTTTTAGGACTACAAATATGGCTGCTCTGGAGTCCAGCTGGTTCCATTGGTGGAGGCTTACCAACAACAGCCAAGCCCCCTGCTAAAAGGCCTTGTTGGTTTCACCTGGGGCCCATCAAGCAAGCACATGATTAATAATGGAACTTAACGAGGAACTAACAATGGTAAATAAAGATGTTTTATTTTGTAGAGTGAGGTCCTTTTAGAAAAAATAGATGTATCCATCTTTCTTTCTCTACTCGCCTCCACGGATTGGGGGGGGGGGGGGGGGGGGGGGGGCTTGGCTAGGGGCTCCATCAGAGTGCTCTCCCAGTTAAACCCAGACACAAATGACATTATAATAGCAGTCTATTTTATCATTCTACTTACACACCATTGTTCCAGTGTCTGCTCCCAGCTACAAAGGACACACACACATCCACACGCGCCTTGCCACTCTGGCTGCCTGCCTGCTTGCTGGGGCTGATAAAAGGTGAATTATGTGCAGACATCGCTGGGTTATTAATCCCCATTAAAATGCAGCTGGCTCAGCAGCCTCTCTGTGGGCTAATATTAAAGTTAGAGCCTTCAGTCTGCCCTTTGGGCTGGAAAGAAATTCTGAAAAACCCCAGACACCATCCCGCCTACACCTGTGCAGAGCCTAAACCTTTCAACCAACCCGTCCCAACCCTTGCTTATTTTCTATTAAATCACAAGGGTGCAGGATAATGTTAGGAAGCTTGACTCCCTGTCTAAAAAGGTTCTGGGTTCGAACCCGGACCCTTTAGGCTGGGGGGTGCCGAGCGGACCTTCAGTGCGGATCACACTGGGTGGTCAGGAGGTGGAACGCAGACGTTGGTACCGCAGACATTTGAACGGGTGAGAGGGTGCTTGTATAAAAGGTGAGGGTCATGGCTGCGGGGTGCTGTAGCTGCCGGCTGGAGTGGGGGATAAACAAGATTTTGCTGTGACTGAATAGCAAAAAAGGGAATAATTGTTCTTTTATGGACAGGACAGTGAAGAGACAGGCATGTAGCATAGGTCCACAGGTGGGAGTCGAACATGGCTCGTTACAAGGCGCACTGCCTACGTGGTCGGCGAGCTATCAGGCAATCTGTGTATATAGTTGAAGGCTTTAGTCATCCCCTGTTTGGGTAGACACGGTCATGGTGAAGAAGGGGACTGCATTTGACCTAAAATGGCAGTTTAATATTTTGAGCAGGCGAGAGATTCCATGTTTGGACATTTGCCATCCGTTAGGTTGTGTCTAAACACCACTTAGGGAACATGACTGGCTACAAATGCTAGTTGATTTGAAATTCTCAAACTATTGGCTTGTTTACTTAAAAATAACTAAATTGATAAATTCTACCAATTAACATAGCAATTCTGTCCAGTCTCAGGGTTTATAGTTTTGACAAGATTAATGATTCCCATTCCCTTTTGACCTTTATTTACCGTTACTGTTGAACAGCCGACTTAATGCCTTATTTGTGCGATTGCTGTGCAAAGCACTATTGCTTTCAGATTCCTTATTGAGAAAATATCACAATTATTATCTTGCCACGGATCTTTTCCTTCAAGTTGGGGATCATCAATGTCTGCCTCCATCTGGTGTAGGGTGCTTACATCCAGATTTTGACATTCAGTAGAAATCGGCTGCAAATGTCTGCATATGCATGTATTGAGAAGAAGCAAGAAGGTACGAGGACAGGGGACACAGTCTGCAGTTATGCTAACATGGTAGCATGCTAGCCTGCTAACGGTCCCAGAGTTTCAAAGTACATTCATTACTCTAGAAAGTTGCAGCTTTTAAATCACCTTTAGTTCCTCCAACACTGACCTTAGTTTAGATATATATATTTCAATATAATTTCAAGTATTAAAGTCAACACAAACACACACACGATTGTGTATGCGTGTTCCTCTGATGGAGTGTCCATTTTGCTGTGTAAACTGGATTTTAAACCACACAGAGGTTACACCCTGGACAATGATCACAGAGACACGGCACAACAAGGACAAACCAGGGAGTTTTATTTAAAAACTCCAATCGAGGCGGAGAAGAGACGGGACGTGGGTGAGTGACTGAGTGAGTGAGTAAAGAGAATTTGGAGGAGGGTAGGTCATAACTGACTGCGTGTTGCAGGTAGACTCACCTTGTGCCAGCCTCTCCAATCTCTTGCCATGCTCAGGTGGGATTGCATACCTGTGGATAGGTAGGGAAAAGAGAATAGCATAAATACGCATTTCAAATGAACCCATAGACCATCTAGTAATTCATCATCAGCAATTTGAATTTAGTCATTAACAAGACAATTTCATCCAAAGCCTTTTGTATAAGTCTTCCTCTTCCAACAAATTGGGTGACAACTAGAAAAGTCGACTGTCAATGCGAGAGAAAATACATTTGGGATGTGTTTTAATAACTTGGCATGAAATCTGACATGAAAATGCTGATGCATCCGAAGGCATTTGTACTTCTCCCGGCTGCCAAACAGACGAGGTGAAACAAAAACACAAACGAACATCCTTCTTCTTCCGACCATTTAAAGTCAATATGTTGTTCCCATGTCCGTTTTAAGGGACACAACACGTTCAACCACAAATAACCCGATTGCTAGATTGGTTTACACACTGCCCAATATGGAAACCCTAGGATTTAAGTGTTTAGCCAATAAAATAAAGACTCGGGAGATTTGTCACCAACCATCACACCGGTGGTGTCCATCTGCTTTTTATAACACTCCCTAGATGCCTGAAAATCTGCTAGCATTTGTATCGATGAAGCCAGCGAAGAAGATCAATGGAATGAGACAAAACATATAGTCAGAGACATTAAACAATGGGCTAGGGAGAAAAACGATGACAAAGATTTACACAGACAGTGAGAGAAAGAGAGACAGGGAGAGATAGGGAGGTAAAAGGTTTAGGTTTGGGAAACATAACCCTCCCCCTAAACTACGGTACCGCAGCACCCCCTACAGGCAAACTCTTAAACCACACAGGATTTGCCTGAAATGTACCGTGGCAGCTCTGTGCAGCAGGAACCATTCATCACAGTGGCGATAAGGTCAACCCTGTACCGCCGTTTTCTGTCTCACTGTTGGCAAGCTGCCATAGTGAGCAGACTAGAGAACTGTGGTTAAGAGTTTAGGGATGTGAAATTGTTCATCTGACACGCGGTGGGACCACTATTGCCGTGGCATCTGTCGTTTAAGAGTTTCTTAAGAGGGAAGAAGAGCTAGGGATTTCTGTGTGGTTAAAAAATTGTAACAATACAGATAATCATTTGACTGACGAATCACTTCTGGACATGATGCAAGAAGCTTCTCTGCACCTCGTGGTGCCTAGATTCCAGACAGAGATGGGAATGGGCCGATGGTGTGTGTATGTGGTCTGAGACAAATTATTTCCCTGCCTACTCTACCTCAGGGGGCAGTAAAGCTACACTGTGCTTAAGGTTCAGAGCCTACTAAAATCAGGGGCCTGATGAGCAGCAACTCCTTACATCTCAACTACCGGTAGTTCAAAAAAGGGACTGGTCATATTTCGTTGGTACTACAGAGTACCTCTTCACGTTGTATCAATTGCCGCCAAATGACGGTACCTGAATGGCTCCAGCCTCCGAGCACATCTTGTGGCTGAGAGAGTGGGCCAGACAGAGGATAGAGCACAAGAAAGAGAGAGCGCGTTTGACTTTGTTGCTGCTGGTTCAATGGGTGCGGTAAAACAGAGAATGGGGAAGTCACGCTGTGGTTGTTTTCCCTAGAACTGGAAGCAGTCAACGCTCACTGCAATAGTTTCGTTCAAAGCTGGCCAGTAAAACATACCTTTCAGGAGACAAATCCTGTTCAGACTCAAAAGTACATGTAAAAGTCGTACCGGGTTTCATAATCTTACGTTTCATGGCCACGTAAGAGAGATAAACCCTCAGTGGTTGATGAATCTGAGGCATACACGCCTCATCAACGTCGTCAGGTAACAAATTAGCTATAGAGATAAGTTGTTGTCGGAGATGACTGAGCTTTTTTGACAGTAGCTTAGCACTTTTTGGTACATCCAAATTAACCTTACTATGAATTCAATGGTACGTGAATTGCGTACTATTCCCCCGTGGGAGGCACTGGCACTACCACCCCAAGCTCTTGGGAAGGAAGTCACATGTACTTCTCCAGGGACACAAGACCGCGTTCTCACGCTACTATGTGGACTGACAGGGTAGGGGAAGTAGGTTGGAGAGGGGACAGGGTTGGAGAGGGGAGAGGGTTGTAGAGAGGGGCATTTTTTTGTGTGGTGGCGTTTAAAATCTTCTACATAAATAAGGTAGAAATTGACACGTCTTGAGTTTTATTACAGGTTCCCAATAGTGAATTCAAGGTACCGGAACCAGTTGAAATGTGAACGGTACCCATCCACAGAGAACAGCAAAGGCAGCCTGTAGCGTGACTAGTGGAATGATAACAGCATGTGCATGTGTGTCGGACAGCCTGTGTGTGGTTATGCGTTAGACCACAGTAGCAGAATGGAATGGGTGTGACTGTTCAACCATATGAGTAAGGGTGCAACACTTTAGGTGAGTCACGGTTCGGCTTTGCTCTCCTCACAATGGCCAGAGTAACATCTGGCCTCAAAAATCGGCCTATATCAGTATATCTATATTTATATGTATAGATATATTCGTAACCTGTTTGACCTGATAACTTGTTGAAGCTCAACCAGTTTGACAAGCTCCCGCTAGTACAAGTTATGTAACTAGAGGACGGTCACAGATTTAACAGCAACTTTAAACGTATTTTGTCCACGTGTGGAAACCTTAAGGCTGCCAGACTTAAAGTGGATACGCAGATCATCTCTAAATTAGCGATTGCTTTACCCAGACTATATCTAGTCATTTAAATTTAAATTCATCATTGTGCGTGGGTAAGCATTGGCTTTGCGTCAACGTCTTTATTCATTGACTTGGGGAGTTATGGTAGCCTAGCTTCTGTTCATGTGAGGGGAAAAACACTTTTAATTACTTTCAAAAGATTTCCAATGCAAACCACCATCTTTTTGTATAGTTAGTGGCACACGTTTTGAATAAGCAACTATTCTGAACGTATGGGAAATCTTTGAAAAGTAATTAGGAGTTAATTCCCCTCACATGAACAAAAGCTAGGCTACTGTAACTCTGCAGGTGAATGGAAGTGGCTTACGGAGACAAAAATGCTAACCCAGTGAACTCCCGTTCAGTATGCAAAATGGAATTAAATTACCCCAAATTGGGGGATTTCTCTGCATATCCCTTTAATGCTGTGGGAGCTAAGGACGGCTCTCTATTCTCTCCCATTATGGTCTCAACTATCCAGCGATCAATCAGTGCAACAACATCTGAGCTTATCAATAGTCACCATTGTTTCTTGCAGTGCTTATGGTAGAGTATAGAAAAGTGATAATATACAAGTATTGTTTACAATAATGATATGGCCGTGAAACATATTTCCTGAACAGTTCATACACTCGCTGAGGGCATTCTTCCATTCATTCATCCATCCATCCATCTATTCAGTGATCAATTGATCGTGTAACCACCTATGACCGTCACACATGATCACAGAGTTACAGATATGCAACAACAGTTTATCTGAAGGTGACAAAAAAAGGAAAAACTGGAACACCACTGCTGCCTGATAACCAATCAGCAGTCAGCCCACAAATAAGGTCATTATCAAAACACACCAGCCTCTTACCAGAAATAAACCCACATGGTAATCAATCAGATAACCAGATAGGAATTAATTAAAGGTTCAAATCGTTAAATAGCATCCAGGGTCACTCCAGGTACCTCACTTGATGTTATGCCATTACTTTAGTTATTAAATTGAGTTTAGGGGAAGAAAATAGAAAATACAATTTTATAGTGAATGGGTACATGACGTTCCATGTGTATGTAGTGGCCCCTGGTGGACAACCGGAATACTGCACATAGATCACACCTTTAACCAGTTGATCTTAAAGGAGTTCCTGAACAGACACACAGGTCAGAAATACCAAACAACCCATAATGTTGTTTATGTTTTAAACTAAAACCAACTTTATAAAGAACACCAAAGTCAACCAATGAATAAACATTCAAACTAACCGCAAACCAAGCTAATCGTAAACCAAATCTAAAAATAACCACTTTTAGAAAGTTTGGTCCTCAGAGCTTGAAACTTAAGCCTCCGAGGGATGTCTGGAGTCCTAACAGCACACGGTGTGTGTGTGTGTGTGTGTGTGTGTGTGTGTGTGTGTGTGTGTGTGTGTGTGTGTGTGTGTGTGTGTGTGTGTGTGTGTGTGTGTGTGTGTGTGTGTGTGTGTGTGTGTGTGTGTGTGTGTGACAAACGGCTGCACAGAGTAAGACGAGCTGAGGTCTGCGGGGGAGAGACCCCCGGCTATTAAGCACGAGAGGCGGATATAAAACACGACACTGTTTTCTTTAGAGAATCATGAAGACGGGCGCACACGCACACACACACACACACACACACACACACACACACACACACACACACACACACACACACACACACACACACACACACACACACACACACACACACACACACACACACACACACACACACACACACACACACACACACACCCTCTGCAGGAGTATTTACTTAACCGGTTGCTACGGCAATGCCAACCCTGAGAAATGATACTCTGTGCATGCATTTAGTTCCTGTCTGCCAGCTGGCTGTGTGTGTGTGTAAAACCACCAACTGGAACTTGCAGAGATAAGAGTAGTGGTAACCAAAGAGAGCTGTGAGAAACAACCTCCAAAGAGCAGGCCGGGAACCCCTTTGTATTTTAACTGGTGAAGCAAGGCTTTACACTTGGGTCAGGGGTTGGATTCCTCGCAGGACCACCCCTGTTAAGGATGCACTGTGTAGTTTGCGATTTGGATTTTGCAGTCGCTTTCGTCCAAAGCAAGTCAACATACAACTATATTAATTGTTTTTCTGTAAAAGATGCAATTCCTACGTTTTACCAAAGAAATCCCGATCTAAAAACATGGTTTTCTGCTGCCTTTCTGATAGCCATCACTCAAGCTGCTTTTTCCGGAAACCAGGTTTTGCAGCACTGGGGATTTGTGCAAAGGCACAATTTACATGCTATGCTGATGTCTCTCAGCCCCTAATGAAATGTAGTAAAAAGCACCATGGGTTGCTTGGTGTACCCACCATGACTTGGACTGTCCGAAGTGCAGGTAGTTGATGCTGTAGAGGTCCATGTCCTCTGTGTGCCAGGCGAAGGTGGTCTTCCACATGCCAAAGTACATGTAGGGGGTGTTCACCCCCTCGATCACGATGCCACACTCCTGCTCCACCATGTCAAGCAGGGTGTTGAGATGCCCGATGTTCCACTCCTCCACACCCTAGAGGAGCAACCGACACAGAATCAGTCAGAACAATAATCCTACGTATTATTTCAAGGGGCCTTTTGTGACAGCCAAGGTCACCTTACAATTCAGAAAACAATCCAGAAAACAATCTAGAAACAGCAAGAGCTGGCATAGCCAACAGCATGATCGAAACAAAACATAAGTTGGGGGAGACACTGTTGGGAGGGGGGGGGCAAGAACAGCAGCCCAATGGGGATACGAGGGGGCACGCCCGCTGAGGTGTCCCCTCGTATCCCGTATTGGGGGGGGGGGGGGGGGGACAAAAGTTGAACTTCAGTTCACTTTATGCAAATGAGCAGGTCTTTGGACAATCCATAGTCAGTGGGTGCCAGCGGGTCCTACGGATTGGTGAGGGAGTTTAATTCCCTGGTTTTAAGCACAAAATGGTGAACCCCCACCAACAGCCACTAGAGTGAGTGCGGGGCGTCGATGCGAGTTCCCACGCTTGAGGCCCCTCGTTTGGCGGGGCCGAGCCCGGAAGAACAGCCTAGTGTGGTATTTAGGCTGTTTGACTCCCAGAAGTCACCCTGTGGGTTCACCCCCACCCAGTGCTGCAAGGGTAGGCTTCCGGGAGCAAGATGTCTTCCCAATCTCAATGTGTGATGCAAATGTGTTTCTGAAATATAATTAACTGTATATTTTTCTCTATTATTTATTGATCAAGTTGATTGATGAAGTCGATTTTTCTCCATTATACCGAGATCTTCAGAAGTTATCAGAAGACAAAAAACTCAAGAATAAACAAGGGAAGGCTTTCGCTGAGATGCAACAGTAGAACCGGTGAAAGGAGCGGTTCTTACAGGATCATAGATGGAACCGCTGACGTCTGCGCCGTATATGGGCGACACAAAGGTCAAGTTCTTCCAGTACTTCCTCTCCAGGTCGTCAAAGTCCTTGTGGCGTGGTGTGCAGTACCTAAACACACACACAGACCGTTTGTCATGCATGGATCTGTATATGGGGAGTTGTTTTGAAGTTGGAGGAGTTACATGTGGCCACTAGAGGGAGACAAAGGAACAAGTTCTAAAATTGTTGTCGCGTTTCGAAAATCTGCCCCATATGACATCACTAGTGGGCGTGTCTACCTAGATCTGTGCTGGATAGATCAGTCTACCAGCCTACCCAGTGGACTGAGGTAACCGTTGCTCATCTATCCAGCAGAGATCTAGGTGGACACGCCCACTAGTGATGTCATATGGGGCCGATTTTCGAAACGGCTTGTAAGGCTAATCACATTGACACCTGGTGGTATAATGCCGCTTTTCCACCGCACATGTAGCTCGACTCGACACGACACGACTCGACACGACTCGACACGGTAGCAGCGCGGGTCCTTTTCCACCGCAAATATTACCTCCGGGACGTGGGCGGGGTCGGCTGCGCGAAAGGGCCGTGACGTATTTTTGTACGCGACGCAAACAACACCTACGTAACCCACACATGGACAGAACCCACATAACAACAATGGAGAACATCGATGCGATGGTATTCATGTTCGTATTATTAGCTGGCATGTTGAAGAAGTGGAATATGTTGGCTGCGGCGCTGCTATGGCTACCAGCATGGTTGCCATGTCGCTCCCATGACTTCGTCACACTCTCTGGCCAATCAGTGGCCGGCCGTCTGCCGACGTCACCTTTTAGCATCGGCTCAGCCGCTTGGAACCTACAGCGAGGCGGTACTAGAAAAAGCAGCCACTTCAGGTACCAGATACCATGTTTTCGCGGTGGAAACGCAAAAAAGGCGAGCTGAGTCGAGTCGAGTCGAGCTGGTACCATGCAGTGGAAAAGCGGCATAATATGTCCCCTTTAAGGTCCCAGAATACAAACAATATCCTTTTTTAGTGACTTCAGAACGCTTATGGATATTGTTCAATACAGTTTGCAATGGCTGTGGCAGTAAATCAACTTAAAGCAACTGTGCACGTGTAATATTCTCGGCACCAATTTTGCTAAAGGACCCTATTTAAATCACTATAATAGGATATTTCCATTCAAGAGACTCAAGAGGCCATTTCCGCTGCCGCCTGCTGGTAAAGCGGTGACACTGCACCCGAGAACCACCGCCGCTCACTTGTTGCTGTTGGCCAGCTTGCGGTACTCGCTGACCGTCATGGACTTCTTCTGGATGTTGTACTGGGTGAAGAGGCCCGACTGGCCCGTCACCACCTGCATGATGGGGGCGGGGATCACCATGTCCTCGATGGTGTCGTAACACTTGCGTGGCTTCCAGCCCTCAGGTGGGATCACCTGAGAGAGAGAGGGAGGGAGGGAGGGAGGGAGGGAGGGAGGGAGGGAGGGAGGGGAGAGAGGACAAAGGAGAGATGATTAGCATTTTGAGTATTTGCATTAGATATGTGGCTTCAAAGAAAGACAGCAAAAGGTTTATGTGGTGTAGTGGTTGTACCCATGTTATTCTGTAGTAGTAGTAGCAGCAGTCGTCGTACCCCACTACACATTATAGTGTGGGTTGTTGTGCCCATAGTGTTTGTTGTTATTGCAGTAGAACAACAACAACAAGTGTGGCAGTGGAACAACATCAAAGTTGTGTTGTGTTAGAGCAGGTGTCTTCTAACCACATTCCTTCAAGAGGAAGTGATAATAAACCTGGCCAGTGGCCAACAACCTTTACTATAGTATTTTGCCTCCAGAAATGTCTATCATCCTATTAAATTAAAACCCTCTCGAGGAAGGACAATTACTCTTGTGTAGCAACTGACAGCAACCAGCTACTGTTCAGTGATTTCACCACCCGAGATCACGCTGTGTCAGTCACCACGTGATCAGGGGATTCATAGATACTGTATGTATACAGTATCTATGAATCCCCTGATCACGTCTATTAACTATTCACTATTAATTATTCACCAAATAACTGGGGTATACACCAGTTAATTGGTGAATTATTAGACGGTTCGTTAAACTAATGGACAAGGGTACAATAGAGCATTGGGTCCCAAACCCATAATTTACATATGCAAACGTATCATACGCGAAGGATCAAAAATAGATAAACCATCTGCAGTGGTAGTGCAGGTGCTCAACCAGGGTGGGAGAAGTGGTGTGTTTACACCTCTGTGGCGTTACTTAACCAACAGGTTGAAGAACTACAAAAGAGGACACAGCTCCTACGCACGACAGGCTTTGGGGGGGGGGGGGGGGGGACTCTACCTTAGCCAGGCCGGCGCGATGGGCTCCCTGGGTCTCCATGTACGCAACGTATTTCCTGAAGTCCTTGAACTCCTCCATGGTGGGTCGAAAGGTCATGATCTTGCAGCTGGGGTTCTGAGCGCTGGCGGGCGGCTGCGGCGGAAGCGGGGGCAGCAGCTCGGGGACGGGACCCGGTTCGCCGACCGAATTCGAGTCGGTGGACTGGGTCGACGTGGAGACGGGAGCGGCCTCGGGAGGGGACGCCAGGTCGGGGGGGGCATCTGTCGTGGTCTCTAGCCCGGCTGGGACCTCTTCCTGGGCTGGGAGGAGGAGCGCTGAACGGGGGGGGGCCGTAGAAGCTTGAGTGGGTTGGAGCACGTCAGGAGACTGCAGAGACACCATCGGCGTGTCACTGAGTGTTTCCGTCAGAGTATCCATTGGGGGATCCAGGGGGGTAGCCCTTGGTCCCATTGGTAGATCTATGGGTGTTGCCATGGGATTCATTGGTGGCTCAAGAGCTGTGGTAGTGGGTTCTGTTGGAGGATCTCTGGGCCTTGCCAGAGGATCGATTGATGGATTCGTGGGTGTGGCCAGGGGGCTCGTTGGTGCAAGTCCGGCCGTGGTAGTGGATACTGGTAGTGGATCTATGGGCATGGCTACAGCCTTGGTTGATGGATCTATGGGTTTGGTCTTGGTGGACTCCATCGGCACATCCATTGGTGGGTCCGCAGGCGTATCCATGGGAACATCTGGTGGCGAGTCTTTGGCCATAAAAGGAGTCCTGTATAGGCAGCTGTGAAGCCTGAAGAAAGGGGAAATATTCTTTAGTATAAAAGTCGTATGTATAATAAAAACACATCAAAGTGAAAAGGCACAGCTTTTGGTTGTTTGACGGATGGATGCCATCAAACATTGTCTGTTTTTGTGCTTCAGTATCTAAGGTTTAGCATGAATACTGAAAGGAGTGGCAACCCAGCCTTGGTCCTCGTATCGTGCTGTATCATAGCCAAATAGAGTCATAGTGAGAATAACAAAAGGTGGAGTTTAAAACCTGACCAACCCTTATTAAAAAAAGGTCTTGTCATTTTCTTTGTCAATTCAAATCGACAAATAATTTAGTCAATGAAATGACTAAAAAAATAATTGTCCAAAATGGATAACTAACCTTAAAACCAAGAGCCACCATATATTGCACCATATATAGCTTGTGTGACAACTACATTTATCTTAATGTGCCGATTTCTGAAACATACTTTGCGCAGCAAGAGAGCCGACTTAAGGTTTCATGGATTGGCTCTCTAGTATAGAATATTTGTAGACATTACTAAAAATGCAACGTTCCATTCATTCATTATCATTCAAACACGGCTATTGCTGACCCGATTAGGAGAGCTTGGTCTAGATCCTGCCCATATTGTTGGGCAGGATGAAGTAGGCTAGGCAGGTATGATTCCATTGCGCTGAATTTTGACGGGGGAGGGGGGGGGGGGGGGGATATAGGACGTACAGGCTATTATGACACGGCTCTTCTCACAACAACGCCAGCCCATCACAACAACGCCAGCTTCTTCGGTTGCTAAGCGACGTCAACGTCTTTGGCTAACTATTTCTCTGCTAATCAACACTACGTATGGTAACAAATAAATTGTAAAAAGACACCTTGTGAAGTTAGGCTATTTTTTCGTTTGGCAAGTAGCCGCTCATAATCGAAAATAAGCCCCTTCAGGTCGAAGCACCTCCGTTTCGCGTCGGTGTCCGGTTCGCCCTGACTGGGCTTATTTTCCCCAATAATGACCGGCATTCCATTATCCCACTTAACGTCAATATTACTCTGCATGTGGAAGGGAAAATAGCTTTATTTGTAATTACAATATTATGAGGCTCCAAAGATATTTGAGTTTACTGCTTTCATGGGAGCCAGACCTCTCTCTATGGGAGCTCAGCTCCCACTGGCTCCCACCTAACTCGAACCCTGGCTATAGGTCTGTCTACACTGCCGAGCCGGTTCGGTCGCAGCTTATTGGCACGCCCGGCGATTTCACCTTCTTATCTCAAGTTTCCTGTGTAAAACCGAGGGGGTCAAATCCCCCGTTTGTCACGACGCGGGGTTTCTTGGAGTCTCTGACCTCTTTAGAATAATTTGTATTATTGCATACTCCCGAATGTAATGCAATAATGAGTTCACTCTATAGTAGGCTAACGATGCTCTTAGCGTCCTACGAGTACCCTGGAGCACTCGTTAGCTACGAGCGTTTTTACGACGTTCGTTACCAACGATGCTTTCGGGAAACGGTGTGAAAACTGTACGATGCTCGTACGACGCACTTCAAGATCCACTTAGGCTAACGATGCTTTCGGGAAACTGGGCCCAGACTATTGATCTTCTACAACAATCAACATAGCCTTAAATTATGCTGATGGAGCTCAGCTTTCCCCTGCACAGTTGGAAAGAGGGCATAGGAAATAGGAACATAGGAAAAGGTTTTGGAATATACTCCAGGACAGTGTGATAATGATGACAATGGAAGTTGAGAGGGGAAATGCAAAGAAGATCTTTAGAAGATGCAAAGTTAAGACGATGGAGCCAGCAGTCTTTCATGAAAATCGTTCATGCTGATTGATAATTTTATGAAATGTTTAATCCAAGCAAAAGAGGATTACTTTGGACATACAAGTAGAACACCTCTAAAATGTTGAAAACAAAAATAGACCTCTTAACTGACTGACAAATATGGTATTTGATTGAAACATTCCTGGCACAACCACAAGCAACATGCCAATGACTAAAATAATCGGCAGTTGGTAGTGAGCCAAATTCAGAATTCGACATAACCAGACACAAAAACCTATATCATAGATAAATTTGCGTTTTCTTTGGTAAGCCTGCAAGGGAGATTAATTAAACTGAACCGATGACTGATTAGTTTAGGAACATGGCATTAATAAGGTGCAAGTAGGCGTCAGGCATCTTGCTCGCTGATGCCTAAAGACATTGAGGATCTAACCCTTTACCTTTTTGCTGGGAGTCAAAGACATTAACCGATGCAATATGCAGAGTCATGAAAGCATCACTTAAAAAGGTCAACACTAGGTTGGGTATATGATGAGTGTGGTTGATGACACTTTTCCCAATTGGACCCAGACATTGCCGCAGAGCATGCCAACTGAAGTAGTTGTAATGCAAAACTGACCTGAAAAACAGGATGAACCTGAGTAAAACACCTGGGTACACCTCACTCAAAACTGTGGAATTCAAGCCTGCAGCCAGCGCCTAATAACTTAAACCCTCCGTGATTGATGTAAACAAGGAAAAGATATCAGGTAGTCAATGAGCAAGTTGGATAAGTTGTTGTCCGAGATAACTTGACTATTCTCACTGTCTTGATTGACGTTAGCTTAGCATTTTGGGTATTTCTCGGCACCGTATTATAGGGCTGAACGATCTATCGTTTTCGACCGAAATCGCGATCTCAAGCATTACGATTTTGGGATCGTCAAAGCTATGTTTTTTTAATTTATTTTTTTTATTTTACAAAAGTGCAATTATTTTGATGCTGATGAGCCATTGAAGCAAGTTTACTTAAGAAAGAGGGCTCCCTTTTTATTTGACTTTTTTGGTTGTTGTTTCTTAGGTACTTGAAACAGTCTTGCATTTGAAATCTGTTGCCAGCAGTTTTCATTACCTTAATGGAATTCATTGGTTATATTAATTTATACTGAAACTTGATTTAAAGAAAATAAATCGTGGTTGAAATCGAAACCACAATCTCTACCAGAAAAATCGCAATTTCAATTTTTTCTTAAAATCGTTCAGCCCTACCGTATTACCTGAATTGCATACTATATAATGGGCAATATTGCAGTATGAGAGGGCATATAACCTTCTTGAAGTTTTGGTAAAACAATAAATTGTAATGCTACTGTTAAGTGAAATGAACAGAGCATTAATCAATGTCATGTTTTAGAGTGAATATCACCTATGCATTATCAATTTGTGGATCACAATAGGGTAATAGCACAATATCTGATTATTTGGTACCTAGGTAAGGATTTGATGGCAATAAAGCGAATTTGAGCAAAGATAATGTGATAAACAGGTAAATATATCTTAGGAACCCACTGTTAAATGTTGACATTTGACCGCCGTGTTGACCTGCCAGGGCGAATGGAATTCAATCACACCAAGCATACTAAATCTGAGCCCCCTAGTGGCTTGAATCTGCAGTTGCAATAGCATGTGGAGCGGGTGGAATAGTGCGGCGCGAACGACTTTGCTCACACGATTTCCCGTGATTCTACTTATGCAAACGATGCAAGCAAAAATGTGTCATTCCCTCGAGTTGAAATATCGGAACTTTCCCGCGAATTTCGCTGGATGCTGAATCGCTCGTGCGAGAAAGGTTTGCGGTTTGCATGAGCAACCTCGCCAGAGTTACAAGAAAAGAATAGTTGCTTCGCTTATGGTGTGTACGCAACTTTAAAAAGGGAGGTCTGGGATCCAATTGGTTGGATACTTAAAAAAACTGCTGTCTCTGGTTGGTTTCTCATGGTGCCCAGATGCTGCATTCACCCCAAAAGACACATTTGTCGCCGGAGAAATCATAATCTGTCGCTGTGCAAGTTTTGTCAGGCGAATTTGTCATGCCACATCTTTTGCTCCCCAACGGTGCTTCATGCGAATTCATTCTCAACCAGGGCCGAGATAACCGCCATTGCATGTCTTTACCTGTTGAGGAAGAGGGAGAGACATCGGAGAACCTGACGTATTCTATTCATATTAATGTAATGACCATGGAAGAGGCAGTGAATCAAGTATTGATTAGACAGTGATTTATTAGATACCTAATAAACCGTTGGAACACACAAGAACATAACCATAGCAACGCCGGTAAACAAACCCCGCGAAGCCCAATCCCTAAGAGAGCTCCCCGCGCTACGGCCATCCGGAGGCGCACAGAGCTTTTGGCCATGATATTATATATACAATTATATTATATCATATATATATATAGCTCCGGGAGTCGCAAACGGCAACAAACATTCTCCTCCATGCTGCGGTTCACCCCGGACTGCACTGCAGGGAACGGTTGACCGCTGATTGGCTGGTTACGCACGTCACTCAGTGGCCACGCTGTTGAACGCTGATTGGCTGTCATCACCCGAATGTCGCGGCAAAGTTGAAATAGTTCCATTCGAGGGAAAGTGTCGCCCTGCAAATCCCCGTGAACGCGCTCGGCCTTGCAGGGCAAAAGTGCGCTGCAAAAATCTTGTTGCAGGTTTTCCCTAGCGAAAAGTTCGCTTGATTAGCGTCTCTACGTTGACTACTTGACTTCGTATGGAATCGTGTCGCCCCTTCTCGTTTGGTGTGAACGCACATAGGAAGATTAGGGGACAACTTATTTAGAGATCTTTTTTTAAATTCAGTCCTAATCATACCCTTCAAATAAGAATTTTAACCCAGTTTACACAAGATGACTCACAGCTATGAAACGTTTTTGCTTAGCTTTCCTTTAGCGTGACCAGAGTAGGACGAGCATCATAAGATGTGCAATTTGGTGGATCTTTTTGATATAACGTTTCTAACAATACAGTGAGTTCATGAATTTCTTAGCATGGAGAAACCTAACCCTTGCAGTGTGAATAACATGCTTTACCAGTTGAGTTAGAAAGCACCAGTACAGTGAAACCTTTGGAAGGACAAAAATAGAAGTGCATAATGTTGGATGACCAATATAGTCCCAGTCCAGATGTGAAATTGGAAGAGATAACCCATTGGAGAAATGTGGGGGACAACAGCTGAATTCGTTTTATTTAATGGATAGTCTGTTCTACTCACTATAAAAATGCCCTTAAAACTGAAGGAATATATGGAATGTATTCATATTTGTTCTGCGTGTTTTAAAGAGGACCTATTATGATTTTCGACTTTTATGACCTATAAACGTTGTTATAATGATTGATAGTCATGTTTAACCATACACAAAAAACTATGTAGATTTGCGGGAAACTCTTCCTCTTATCTGGGCGCTATCAGCCTTCTCTGTCAAAGCTCCGTTTCGTCCTTCTCTGCCCCCTCGCCCCCCTCCTGCCAACCCAACTCCGTTGTGATTGGTTACCTTCCTTGGAGCACGGGCAGATTTGAGCAGGCAAGTGAATCGCAATCGTTGTCCCGAGTGTTTAGCGCTCTGCACAGCCACCCCAGACTGTCAGCAGGGAATACGTCGAAATGCATGTACGTCATTATTTGACACTTTAGTATGATTAAACATGACTATCAATCATTATAACAACGTTTATAGGTCATAAAAGTCGAAAAAGCATAATAGGTCCCCTTTAAGGATCTACTGTCCAACATGAAGATGTAAACAAATCCAACGTGGCCGTCGCGTGCTCATTGCTGCCCTCTTATGGTCGGAATTTCCAATTTGAATTGTTGGAACTTTTACCAGATAAAAACTTGGCTACATGCAATTAGCAAGTTGATTTGCAATGTGTTGTTAAGGTTACTTACTTAGAATTACTTTTTCACTGTCGTGCTGAATGAATCATAGGGAGGGAAGTGTAGAGGAAAAAGAGTGAGTATAAAGTAAAAAGGCTTGCGTGATCATGGCTAGAAAGAAGTCACCTCAGGTCACGGTGCTTAGACATGGTGCTACCGTGCTATGCACAGAGTACAGGATTTTGAATTGCATACGCTCCCTTATCACCTCAACATACAGACATCAATCCAACAAACAGATGTTCACATCAACATATTACCACACATATGCTCCCAATTAACTCGTTATTGCAAAGGTGAGCACTGCGTATTATATCATTCATAAAAGCGAAGATGTGAAAAGCATTAACATTTGTTTTTCGTACACTTGGGACACAATTCACAACTGAACACCAAGACCGATTGGGGAACATGGATTGTGGGAACTGCAATAACAAGCTTGCCTATTCGCCTAAAAGTTAGATTACTAGAGTATAACTTCTCATTTCATAGGGATATGTAGTTTTAAACCCAATTTAGAAATATTGCAATCTACATAGCGTGACATCGTGCTGATTGGCAGAATTAAACTTCAACCTGTTTTTAATCAAGTATGAAAACTGGGTATTGTACAACATTGCATCATTACGGTGATATGTATATATTGTCACAAATTGTAGTACAAGACGGAACAGCTCATTGACATTGAATTATGCAGATGCAAAGATCTTTGGCCATTCGTGCAGCAGACATGACAACTCGGTAAAACTGGGTTCTACATTTCTTGCACTACTATGCATAATGTGTCATCCAAAATAAGGACGGGTCTAGGCAACCAAAAGCGGCCTGCACGCAGCTTCCCCCTAACTTATCCAACGGGAAAAGGTATTTTAGGGTTTTTAAAGATATAACCCAACAAACACGCGCTTATCGTGTCACCAACGCGTTAAACCACCCAAATGTGTTGCATTTGATAGTGTGGTGGTTTACTCGTGCATCCCCGTCCCTGGGCTTAAAGGGTCTGAACGCCGCACAGTGGCAGTGCTGCCATCTAAGAGCACCGCTGTGCACAGCAGTCAGTAAGCAGCGATTTCATGCTATAATGCAGTCGATTTCCTTTGTAGGGGTATGTGTTTGTACGCATACGACCCGTACGAATGTTGTCTCCACAAAACGCCCGGTATATTTGACGTTTAGGCCTTGAAGCCACACATCTCATGGTTTAAAAGGCAGGCTAACTTTAGCCACTTAGCTAGCTGAACCTATATCTGCAATGATAAAGTCAACAAAACATCGCGACGACGGTTTCGTTTACCAAGCAAAAACACAGATACAACGGATAGCAAAACTGATTGTCAATGCACCGGGTTACGTTACCTCCTGCTGTTATATCCGTGTTTTCTGCGTAAACCCAATCAGAATGCTTTCGTTTTGTTAAAATGTACTAAGATCGATTATCTTTTAGCATTGCTAGCTACTGCCTCCGTCAGGATCACGCCACGCCCTCTTAAGAAATACAACTTCGCCATTGGCTCAAGGGTAAGGGTGACGTTATTCGCCGAGGTGATTCCAGAGAAGTCGACGGAACGTTTTGTTGATTGCCCACTGGATGAACCAGTATCAAAGACACCATGCTCGCCTACACGTCGTGCACGTAAACCTTTCATTTTGGAGCTTACCCTCGTTTTTAATTGGAGAATAACTATTTAGATTAACCGCTGGGGCGGTATCCGAATTACCTCGGACAAAATAGTTATTGTATTACCAAAACTACATGGTATTAATTGCTTTTTAAAAGGGATCCAATACCTGCAGATTAATGAACACAATCATGTTTACATTTTTATTGTATAAAAGATTGAACGTGTACATTTTGCACCAAACAAGTGCAAGTAGAAAGCATCCTAAACCTACATATCAAAACTAAGTGGGACTAAAAATATACAATTTAAGAAAATATACAGTTTCCAGTCAATGCAAATATTTGTAAATATTTGAGGTATTACCAATATCTGCAACCACTAGCCTCAAAGCTCAGCTCATGGGTCCCCAAAGTGCACTATACTTAACCCGACAAACTCCAACATCAAAAGCAGTTAGAACCAACATTGAAAGGCTGACAGACTGCTGGTTAAAGCAATATATTGCAAGCAAAATACATGTGTTCCCGATTGGTACAATGAGCTTGGCTGGTGAGCAGTAACGAGAACCTGACAGCTGCTTTCCTGTTGCTTAGTTAACCATACATTTTGAAATGCAAGTTACAAAAAACGGCTTTAAACCTACACTAAACGGAATGAGGACTGTTCCAAATACAAAAAGTGAGGTTAAACTTAAACATTCCCGTTTTATTAAACTATTGCATACGCCGTTGAATAAGGTTTTCCATTAACTCTGGTTCCCCCAACTAGGTTAAGAATAAAACATTCTCCAGGGACCCAAGAACTAGAACAAATTCCCTCTGCAACGGACCATATGGATTCACTATCATAGATTTATATTCAGCTCCCATATTCAAATACATTTGACTCTTCCAGGGTCACATTCTACAGCATCACATTTCCCTCTTGAAGCCTTTTGCGTGTAGACCTTGGTCAGACTCTAGCCCTTGGTTTAACAGCAGTCAGTTAAGGCAAATGCATGAGGAGACGGTGACACAGTGGGATAACATTACTCGAGTGGTAGACAACTTTTCTTTTTCATCCTAAGTCAAATGCATGCAACTTTTAACAAATCTTCAAATGCTATAAAATTCTAAAAGAAAAAAAAAGTTATAAACATTGTGAAGCACCAACAAATTGATTATAGGAATATAATAATTCTGATTATGTTTGATGGAAATTTAGGACAATTGTGTAAATGGCATTTGGACAGTGCTTTCAGATACATTTGGGTTAATCGCAAACAAATTTGTGCACAAGAAAAAAATAAAAAAGGTATGCTGAAATGATGTTGAAACTATGATATGCTTCAAATCTATGGTCAGGGACAATTGGAACATTTAGAAAGTTTGAATATCTGCTTACATTAAACCAGTTCTGGAAGCTGGCAATATAAGTCAGACCACTTTGAGTTTATTTATTAAAAGGAAAAAATGACAAGGCATTGCAGAATAAATACAGGCAAGGGGAAAAATCCCCTGCACCTGGCCTAATGCGCAGACGAACAACCATGTGATCCTTTAATTTGAACATGTACAAGTAAGAACAAAAACTTGATTGCAAAAATCTGGTCTCAATTTGCATCCAAAAACAGAACGGCAGGCAGGGTTAACGTTTAGATAGCTCCATATACAAAAAAACAAAAACTGTACAAAAATTGCAAGCTTGGCCACCACCTGGACTTGCTAGAGAGGCGTTCTGAGGGAGTGTGGTTTACACGTAGAGGAACTTTGTTGTACTGCAACCATGAGTTCCGTTATGGCAAACGTGGAGAGGTGTGTTTGTTATTGTTAAATGACAAATAATGCCAAGCAATGTGAGGTTAAAAAAAAATAAAAAAAAGAGGCATCTGTAACGGACTAGGATTACATGTACAAAAGCTTCAAATGCAGTTTCAATGAACAGTTAACCACACTTGAAAACAAAACAGCCGAACAACCTGGGAAGTAGAAGGAATTAACCGGAGATGGTGATAAAAATCCACCAAAATTACTTAATTTCAATGTAAAAAATATATATTAAGAGAAAAAAAATGATTCTTTGTTGCCTCTACTGAACGTCTCCCCTTGTTTCAGTTCATTGCGCGTCCTTCCGGAGCAGAAGGAAGGTGTGATCATCGTCCACTGCTGTATCCGGGGAAGAACTGATTCAAAATGACCTGCAGTGGATTGTTGACGTTCATGGCGTAGTTCTTGCCCAGGTCGTGTCGGCAGGCGGGGCAGGTGTACACGTCTGCCCTGAAAGACCTCTGCAGACATTCCTGGAATAGAACATATTTCCCCATCTTAGGAACCTGCCACAGCTCTACATTACATTGAGGGAAGAGAGTGCCACTTTTTAAACGCATGGGATTTACTTTCCCTAAAAGGGCTCGTTGTGGGAGATAAGACTCGCTAGGTCATTGAAGGGAAACCCGTTTTGCAGAAAATTCAACCATTTATTTTGTGAAGATCACAATAAGAGTGGAGTTCTGGTTTTCAAGTGTACCCTGATTTAAATGCAAGACAAAAATGTCAAATAAAAGTGAACAAACCTTCTCATTGAACTTTGTCAGCATCAAATACCTAAACATGATCCCCCGTTAACCCATCTGCTCAAAATCAGCTGGTCCTCATCCATATTTGCCATGGAATACACTTGCTGCACTTCAACGGTTGGCGGCAGATCCCATGATAAGCGGATGCAAGAGAGATAGCAGCAGATCCTACCTTGCAGACGTTGTGTTGGCAGTCTGTGGTGACAGGCTGGTAGACCACCTCCTGACAGCAGATGCACAAGAACATTTCTTCCACCTTGTTCAGGAACTTCTGCAGAAGAAACATCCCACAGTATTGTTACACACAACCTGCAATATATACAAATCTTTCCCCAACCTATATATAAAGTAATTTTTAATCAATCAAGTCACGAAAGTTTTGTTCAGATTATTGCTGAAAAAACCAAAATGTATACTGACTGCCTTTAAATAGAAATGACGACACGTCATTATTGGCCCAGCCTATAGACAGTCAGGTGTGTGGTATAAAGTAATGGATTCTTACCGGTCCCAGCGCCAGCGACTGCTTGGCCTCGACCCAGATCTTCTTATTGGCCTCGTCCTCCTTAATCAGGGACTTCTGCTCCCCGGTGAGCTTGTAAACCTCCACCTTCATCTTCTTAGGCGTTCCTTTGGCCGGGGAGGACTTGGCCGAGTCTAGCAGACGGATCACGTAAAGCACACGTTAGAAATCCAAGCGCCTGGCTCGTTTAAACCCCATTTTAAAAACTAATTGTGAAACACCCTTCCATTAGACTAATGCTATCGAACATTCCTCGGTCACAGATGGAACTAGTGGGGACTGTAGGACTCATAAGTCAGCGTTATAATCAGTATTGCTGTGAATGTGAACAGAAAAAAATAATAATCTTAGTAGTCACATGCTTTTGATTTGTTTGTTGGAATGGTTGTTCATTGAAATATCAATGCTTATTATATTGGGGTAAAAGGGGGGAAGCCCACAGCCCAGCTGTCCCGTTATGGCACTTTATCATAAGGGGAATGGTTAAACGCTGGGGTGGTTCCAATAGCCAGTAATCCCATATCCCCAATAAAGTGGATAATCATCTCATCTGGCTCACCTGTACCCTGAGATTTCCTCTTCCTCTTGCCCTTGGTTGGGGTCTCCTCCTCTGGCTCACTCTTGTTTTCCTTCTCCTTCTCCTTCGCTGCCTGGGTCTCAAGATAGCCTTCTGGATACTGGGGCGGACACACACGCATTCATTCATTTGACTCATTTGCAAAGACTTGCAAATTACATTCAAAATATACATGTAAATCAAGGCATCCTCAGCCTGCAGGGTTATCTCTTTAAGTTGGGCATTGCCTTGGAGCAACCAGTCCAATATTTACATCCAAATGCATTGATTTGGTATTCATTCAATAAAAGTAGTAGCCATGAAGTCCATGGGGAAGTGAATAACCTGTAGTTCATCCAACAGCCTATAGGGGGCTCACAGTGGTTGGATTCAAAAACACAGGTCGCAGACGTCCTGTTTGACATTCTACATTAATTAAAAAGTTAAGGACTGTATTTACTGAGTTTTGGCCATAGAATAAGGGTAGGAATTGAAAATATCCATATTGGGCACATTACTGTGAGGATTCATTTCAAGTGGTGGTTTCAGAGTGCAAGAAATGGTAGCACCATTAGCTTTGGCTTAAACCAATGGGTGACATCCCTTTCAACAGTCACAAATTGACTGTACTGGTGTACTTTCTACACCGCTGACCATCCAACCGTTCCCGGTTCTACCTCCCCATGTCCAGCTCAAGCATTATCCAATGACGTGTCCTCACATTCATGGTGAGCCCCAGCTTCTTGATGCGCTCCTTGCCGTCTCTGGTCCAGGGTGCTGGCTCGTCGTCGTCCCTCTTCAGCAGGTACCGCCACACCAGGAAACCAGACTTCCCCTTCTCCGGCCAGTATTTCACCACCTAGGAGATACGAAGGCAGAGGTAAAGTGACCACCAATGCCAAGGATGTTCAGCCTATTTTAAAGTTAACAGCATATATCTTAACATGTTATGAAGTGCCATTAGTAATGTTTCGGACAATTGGCAGAACAATCAGGTAAATCTGTCCACAGAACGTTAGGATGCTTGTTCACACCACTGTCGGGGTTCCCATCGAGCTTCAAACTGACCAAATGCCTGGTCCTTATGCTTTGCAAGTAGCACCAAATTAAAAATAAACAGTACATCCAATTTTATCTACCAGGTAGCTAGCGTGACAACATATCACACCCCTCTGAAGACGGACATAAATATCACCGATGGAGACCTGATTACAATACATGAACCCATCACAGAGACCCAGAACCACAGGACATGTTGGTAACCGTGTGGCTCCTCCCCCAACGCTGACCTTGTAGATGCCGTCGTAGCGGTTGCCGTCCTCTGGGCTGTATTTGCTGTGTTTGCGACCCTTGGAGCTGCGGATCACCCGGACAGACCTGCCAGCCTTCCAGTTCTTGGCCTCCGCCCCGTCCTTATCGTTCACAGGCGTGTTGCAGTTCAGAGCCAGTGCCCTGGTAACGAAACCGAAACAAAAAGCGTTTAGGATAAGGACCAGTATGACCAACCGACAACTGTGTATTGGGCGGTTTATTATAATATTAGTGATGGTAAAAGTGGTACGATACAAGGAACAGGTACGAGAACCCAAGCTAGCGGCTATAGGCACCCAAGCTAGCGGCTATAGGCACCCAAGCTAGCGGCTATAGGCACCCAAGCTAGCGGCTATAGGCACCCAAGCTAGCGGCTATAGGCACCCAAGCTAGCGGCTATAGGCACCCAAGCTAGCGGCTATAGGAACCCGAAAAAGCGGCAATAGCAAACAGCAACTACACACCTGTTCATGTTGGTCAGTTTTTGGTCACATGACTGTTCGGCGGTCCTCTTGTTGCCGGACAGATCCCGTCCTCCGGATCCAGTGTAAGTGAACTCATTACCGTCATCCTAAAACCAGGAGCAAGAATACAGATCATCAGAACCAGGTCCCCTTAAGTAGCCCTACTTTCTTTGCATTGAAGCTCATGCCAGTTTAAGAAACAAATATAAAATACCAATATTTGGTAACTCAAAAGCAAAAAAAAGATTAATAGCCGTAAATAATCGTATCCAAAGGGACTGACTAAATACAGGCCCTTGGGGGTTTGGCATCTTGTTTATGAACCCTTTCAAGCAAGCTGTGGTTAGCAAGGAAGTCATCCAAGAACATGGCTGAGAAACAGCAGCAGAGCAACTATTCTGACCACCACAACCCAATAAAGCTTTATTGGGAAAATGTAGACAACCAAGTCAATGACAATTACTTCACAAATGTCCAAATATTATTATCCTAATTTGGGGAGACGTCTAGCTAAACTGGAAGTACAGGACAAAAACTCACAGGGTTGAGTGGTTAATTCCCACCTATGCCAAGAATGCATGAGCCTACTGTACCCAAGATGCTTCAGATCAAATAAAATCATCCAAACTGCATCATTAAAAATCCTGATTATCAAAAGTAATAAGCAAGCTCGCTTAGCGTACCACGTCATCCTCGTAGCCTCCGGCTAGCACCAGGGAGTAGGCTCCATCGTTGCTCCTTCCATGGATACCGGCGACATGGGGCCGGTGGACACCAGACTCGCTCACCTTGACACGCAGAGAAAACACACTGAAAGGTCAGAAGAAACGGGCACTCTGATGGACAAACGGTCAAAAGGCTGTAGCTGCTTAAAGATATAATCGTTGTTTAAATGTATAATTTTTTCGTCTTTGCTTTTTAGATGAACCGAATGAAATCAAATGATGAAAAAATAAGGCTTTTTAAAGGCAAATTAAAACAAAGCAATCATGGCCCCCAAGGGGCAATGCCCCTCTTTTCAGGCATTGTTAAAAGTAGCCAGTCACTTTAAAGACAACCAGATGTCAGCATTAAAGGAAGTGAAAAAAACAGCTAAGCGATGATAGGATAAGAATCGCCATTTCTATTTAACTGCCTTCAGAGTAATCACTTCCTCTTTCAGCTCCGATGGCTGCCACTTGCTATGAGGGTCAAGTTGACTGACCTGCACCCTGAACTTCCACTGGGACCCAACTGGGACACAAGGCACTGGGCCATAGTGGTTGGACGGCACGATGGTGCACTGTTTAGTGCGACCTGCACAGGCCATGCCCTGAAAGTAGAGGAAAAACACCCATCAGTTGGTTTGGAACTTAGAAATAACATGCCACAGTAGTCGTGTTATTTCCGTAAATGTGTCAGGGGAACTCACTTTGCCCCAGTCTCTTTGGCTGGAGGAGCTGGCCGAGGCCATTTTGGACTTCTTTTTGCTGTCCTTCAGCTTCTCACCAGCCCTCACCACCTCGCTTACATCGTTACGGCAACTGGGACAATACCTGAAATAGACCACCGCATGCATATTACTAAACATGAAGTACACAATAATATAAAAGATTCCATTTCGATTCATGCACCCTTACAAAACAAGTAAATGTTATTATACGCTTTATTATAAATAAAGGATGCAAGTTTTGCTACCACGTCCACCCTCTTCTGTGTTCCTTTGACAGTTATTCCTTGACATACAGAAACCCCCTAGCCCCCTCTGAATAAGGGCGGGTCTGTGATGTACTACTCAAACAAAATCGACTTCATCAGCACCACTTCTACAATTGACCTCTGTGACGCTGATTGGAAGATTCGCCCGTGATGGTTTTAGTTATATAGTATATAGTATGGTTATAGAACCCCGACTCACCAGTCCTCGTCGTCGGGGATGGACGTGAGCGGGGGGTCCAAGCAGTACATGTGGAAGGCCATGTCACACTCGTCGCACAGCAGCTGCTTGTCGGGGTCCTGCTTAATGCCACACGCGTGACAGTTGCACCAGCGGCAGTTCTTCTTGGGGTTGTCCTTGCAGTGCTTGCACTCGGGCCCGTTGGACCCTGAAGAACCGAGGAGATCAAGGTGGCTCAGCACAAGAACTTGAAACCCCGTCTCATGCTGCCCCCAAAGAGAATATGTGATGGATATCGTCGCCACCATTTTCCCACAACTCCTTACTTTTCAGCGGGCTTTCCGATCCCGGGGCCGAGTTGTCTGGACCCCCGGCCTCTTCGATTTTGTAGATCTCCGTCAGGAACATGATCCGACAGTCGTTAAGGGAGTCGCCAGCCTCACTGCAGAGAAGGATTATGAAACCATCTCAGTAAAAAGGATCGTTCAACAGGGACGCAAAATGTTTCGCTATCAATAAACTTCTTTAATGTCAAAAAGGACTTTGGGTTAGGGCAGTGGCACTATCAAATACATTTCCTTTCCAAGAAGAGCACATTCTTGACACACTAGTTATAATAGAAGGTTACACTACATCTGGAAAAAGAAAGGAGAACTGTGTCAACAGCAGTCATCACGCCTCTCGTGGTGTTGAAGTGTATTCTCTCCCTTGGTGCTCAGTTTAATAGGGCATTTTTGCTGCCCTGCAAAATTGAACGGGGGTAAATAAGTACATTTTTGTCAAGTTGAAAGCAGACTGACATGAATGGACGCATCAGTTTGTTTAATGTTTGTCCAGGCCATTTTGGTGTTCTCATAATGATGGACGTCTCACGCTCATACATAATGGGCAGCCGAAACCCGAGTACCAAAGTAAGTAGTACCAAAAAAAGCGTACAAATCCTGAATAGAGATTTTAATACCTACCTAACAAACGTATACGAATATACGACAATTTGGACTCATCACTACTACGGACATGTGACAATCAGCCAAAAGAACTCACCAGCTGAAAATGCATCAAAAGAAGAGAAAAGTCCAAAGTTCTAGGTTTTAAACTTCAAAATTCAGAATAGTTTGAGCTAAATTTCTAACTAACACAAAATAGATTTCTCTTGTTAAAAATTCCACCCCTTCTTCCCCCTGAAGCGCCAAAGCCAAGCGGCCCCTTACCCGAGCAGGATCTTGGCGTGGATCTCATGCGCCGTCCGGGTCTCCTTCTTCTTGTTGATCTCGGCGTCGTACCAGTACCCCCGCTCCTTGGGGTCGTCTGGGTTGAAGTTCACCATGACGACCATGCCGGGCTCCAGCTGGTGCCACTGGTAGACTGTGCGGGCGCGCGGCCGGATGTCCTTGGCCAGCAGCTGGACCACGCCGTTCTCTGGATAGCTGAGGTGACGGAGGACTGTCAGTGTGCAGCTCACACGCACATGTTGGATGAAACACTCGACAAGACACCACGGTTTAAATTTTTGAGGGGGGTCACCGACTACGGAAACTGAACTATAAATTCGGTTAAAACTCAAAAATGGGATAATGCGTAATTCCCCCTCTCAAACAAAACAATAATTAACAAATATTGCAAGTTGTGTCCACTAAAAGCAAACAGAGATAAATCTACAAATGAATCACTAGCCAAGTATTTACATTTCCGATATCAACTTAAGAGTACAGATGCGTCTTACTCTTCGTATTTGACGTGGTAGCGAATGTCCTCATCCGTGGGTGTGCCCGGCTCCTCCTTCTCTGGGCTCGGCTCCGGCCCCTTGGTGACCTTCAGTATCTGGGCCTCGAACCACGCCCCCATGTTCAGGTCCCTGGCGTCCACAAACTCATTGATCTAAAACACAAAGCATCAGATTAATAAGAATACAAAGCTTTTTCCAGACGTTTTTCTGTCAATGCTTAAAATCTGTTGGTTATGGGTGATTACGCGGTATAAATGAAACATGCAATAATTACAAAAGCATCCAACATTATATTTTGTCCAAAGTAACGTTTACTACGAGGCATGATTTTATTGTTGCAGTTTGCCCAAATGTGATCCATTATTGTAATGATTCAATGTCTCCTCCTCATTGAGGCATCCATCGATTACTAATCTTACATTCTGCTTTTAAACCAGGAAAATCATACCACATTACAACACTGTGATAATCCCAATTTCGTAACCAACATCCAAAGTCGGTCTCGGCTCGGCTTACGAAAGAGTCACCCCTCAGGTCGGGTTAAAGGCGGAGTCCCTTCTGGGGTTGGGTTACCAACCATGCTGACTCTTCTATTCAACGGTTAGCCAAAACACTCAACAGCCAGTTACAGACGTCCAAACCCATTACCTTGTACAAGCCGAACCCAGGGTCGATGAGTTCTTGCGTGTCGGCGCTCGCGGAGGTCCCGGCGGCCTGTGGGGCCTCGGGCTCCCCGTGGGTGGAGCTTTTGTCGGACTCGCTCTGGGCCGAGCCACAGCCGGAGTCCGAGTCGGAGAGCTCGGCGTCCTTGGGCTCCTTGGCGTCTTTGGTCTTCGCCGTCTCCACGGCCGGAGCGGCCGTCCTCAGCAGGAGCTGCACGATGTCGTTGAGACCCACGCTGTAGTCGAACATGGTGTGGCCGTCTTCCATCTGGACACACAGGGAGAATTAGGTTCTGTACCAGGGCGTGTGTGCGCATGAGCGCACACGCGTGTCTCACGATGGTCATGCTTGCAGTCAATGCCTTCAGGACCGGAATATACAATAAATAATTGTAGGAAACAAATTAATTAGTGCTCATTTGTGCAGACACATCTCCTCTATATGATAATTGGAAATCATAAAGCGTTAGAAAAGGACATTTAGTGAACGTGGAGGTTTGCATTTATGGGTCAAGAAGGTCAAGTACAGTGAAGATGCAAATAAACGATTGGATTGTTTCCAAACTAGGCGTGACCCTTGACCTGGCTGGTAATAACTAACAGAAGGATAAATGGATTCAATTGAATTGCGTTAGCCCTTGGGGTGGGGGGGACTTTATCTCAGTAATCCCCAACAGACTGCTCCTTCATTTAGTGCCATAGACAGACAGACTGAGCCGGAACATAGGATATAAAAGACACATTTATATCCAATATCACACAATTGAGATCTGCTGCAAAACTTCCCCGTTGGCTGATCCAATAGTTGCAGAAATTACGACTGCTTGGGATTTGAGATACTGTCTTGTTACAACCCTTTGCCAATTAACTACAACAAGGCTTTCAGACTTAGTTTTTACAAATTCAGTTAACATGTTAGATATGTCAGATGCCTTGTACACATAACAGTATTTAAGAAAAAGCACCCCACTACTGAAATCCACAAAAACAATATTTCTATTACATTTGTTCATTCTGGTGTGAAGCACTGTCAGAAAACATCAGAAACATGATTATGATGCTTTATTATTTGTTTTCAGCCGTTTGCAATGCAAAAATGCATTGCAAGCTCTAAAACACAGCCACAAAAAAAGTGACTTTTGGCCAAATAATCTCATTATATCTTGCAATATCCTCGTTGTTTGCATTCGCATTGTGACATGGGATCTCTGATCCAATGAGGCAACTTGAATTGACAACGTTTACACAGAAAACACGTTTAGTTTGTTCTTCTAATATTTAACCAACAGACGTGAATTAATTTCCGTCAACTCACTTCCAAACAGACACAGCCACGGTTGAATTTGACAGGAAATGACATTACATTCAAAGTGTTTATACTGTACGTGTGCACTGATGCATTGAATAGTATGTAAAGTAAATAGTAAGTACCGGTAAATAAAGCCTGAAATATAACCATTGCGAAGGACCTTCATGGCCCACTGTCAGATCTTTTAAGTAAAGCGCACCAATGACATTGGATAAACCAATGACATTGGATAATATTTATACTGATAAGAGTGCCTATAGTTTAATGGATCATTTACAGGCATCATAAAAATAAAAAATAAATCACACCATTGGAATGTCTTTGTTTACTTTTGTCCTCTTCAACACACAATGTCAAGAGTGATGTAAACATGTAAAATAAACAATTTTCCAGAATTTGGGTGAAACAAGTTCAGACAATTCAGTCGAAGGCTAAACTAAAGAAACTTAAAATTAAAAATAATTAAAATACCACAGAGGGAGGTTTCCACTGCACCTATCAGATCGTGTAGGGGTGTGGTCTGACCCCACGCCCCCCCTTCTGTGTAGTTCGTACTTCCTCAAAATCATAAATCATCTGTACTGTAATGGCTCACTGCCTTTGCCACGTGAATACACGGCAATTGGTCACCCGTTTGCGTAAATCTACTCCATTCAATTGGCTTGATGGAAATCAATGAACTGAACGTATGAGAGATTGCAATGGATTTCCCCACGTGCCGGATTATGTTCCATCAAACATCAAAAGCACCTTGATAACCCGTTTGAAAATATAATTAGAAGTAGATAATGTAGTTTCTTTGACCAACACTTTAAAAGAACACCGTTATGAGCCGCCATTTGCATACATTTTAATATTCCACTTGCATACATATAGCACAATAGCACCTTCTTCCCTTCACACCACCACAGACAAAACCAGGAAGACAGAATCCATGTACATGTTTTCAAGCCTATAACTAGCAGTCCAAAACAGACTTGGACAACATTTGATCCATCAAATAAAGCTTGAATGACGATGCCGCAACCCTGCAGTCAAAACAGATGAGCACCCAACGGCTGGAACTCAAACATCCCTGGCATCCAATCCACAACCAGCAGCCATTATCTGCCAGCTGCAGGTTTCACATGGCAAACCTCCCAGCTCTTACACCATCTATTCACCACGTCACCGGCTGTGTGACCTCAACGTACCTGTTTGCCGCGGTAGAAGAGCCTCTGTCGTTCGGGCTCCACCTTGAAGAGCTCCTGGATCTTGAGGCGCAGCTCGTCCACCTTGGTGAGCTTGGACAGGTTGTCCACCCGGTGGGTCTGGCTCCCGTCCATCGTCCGTACTTGGATCCACATTGCAGCTGCCCTGGGGATAACGGGACCCGTTAGAGGATGCTGTCCTGCAGCTGCGCCAGAAGTGGGCCAGGCACACCGGTTGCCGCTTAGACCGGGCCCTCTACTTTGAGCCCCCTTTCCAGCCCGCTCGTCAATAGCCAAAGCAGAAAGATCCTTAAACGTTGACTGTTAATACAAAACGTTTGCCTCTTCAAGGAGAACAAGGCAGGTGAACGTCTGTTTGTTTTCCATTAATTGAAGTCAGTGAAATTGCCATAATTGAAACTGGACACCGTCTGTTTCCTTGTATTTTGGAGCCATTGTTTCCAAAATAGTACAAAAACAAGCCAGACAGCTGTGGTGCCCCTATAGCCGCTATAACAGAATCCATCCATCATCACCACAATGAAGCTGACAGCCGTTTCCTAAATCATCCATGTTAAGCAACAGAAAGGCGGGTTTGAGTTTTAGGTAGCTACTGGGGTTGTGCTTAAGTTATGTTGATGGCATCTGCCTTGCTGCCATTGCTATTGAAAATAGTATGGACGATTGAAGTACTCACAAGTATTGCTTATTAATATTCCAAGTGGGATACAGATTCAGTATTCTATAGACTTCCCCCCAACCTTAAAAACAAGTTGTGAATGAAAGTTATTGAACTGGCTTTCATGTAATCTTTCGAATAAAGAATTTTCCATTCACACCACAGTCAGACTTGACAACAGTGACAAGGCATCTGGTGTTGTCATTTGTGCCATTTGTGCAATAAAACGTGTGCAATAAAACGGTTTAACAATGGAGGTCAAAAACTGCTGCGGCTGTTATATCCACATAACGGTCAGATTGTTTAAATTAGAAGACAACTCCTGGATTGGGATAACTATTTGGTGGAAATAAAGATAAGTCGCCGAGGCTAGTAAACAAGTGATAATCCACTAGAGTGATAATGACACGGCCTATTCAAATCTCTACTCCGTGCCTTCTGCCACTGGATGACGGTCAATAACAGTGTTCAAACGGTCATTGTGCTGCGCCTCCATCCGAGTGACCTGTCACCCCTCCAACAGTCTTTTCTGGGCGTGCCCAAGCTGATTTAAATACAGTGCGGGAAAACGAAGCGAAGGCCACTCCCACTGAGAGCACATCCGGGCGCGAGGAGCTGCTACCAAACAATGTGGCTTCGGGTTTCTGACAATAAAACACGCCATGGGACCACCCAGTATTACTTCAGATAGAATCGATAAGGTTTAATCAGTAGCTACGATTATGTTGTAACAGAAGATGCCTTTGCGGTCCGTTTTAAACACGATTGATGTATTATACACGGTGGTCTGTGCTCGCTGCGCTCAGCTGGGATCAGCTGGTCCGACGATTCATTAAAACCCTTCAAATCCCAGTGTGGTCTCGTTTAAACTGGTCACGTCCGTCTTTCCCCACATGTTTAGTAATCTAACCACCAAACCAAGAAAGAATGGAGCATCTCGAAATATACAAGGTTTACTACAACCACACCTCTGGCCAAATACTGAAAACTTTTTTTTTTAATAGGACAGTTTCTCCTTCGCATGTAAACGTTTTGTATCGAGTGTAAGTACACGTACTGGCCAAACTTGTGTGAAAGTGGATCGCCCATTCTGTACGTTCACCCAGTAAACAAGGTAAAAGCGCGCACAACAGCATCACACACACGGAGCTCAACCCTCCAGCCCCGGTAGCATTGACAGCGGACCACGTTCCCGACCCCTACCAGACACTTATGTGCACAAAACACGCACATGCCCGTTCAGTCATTCAGCAGAGCAGCTCCAAGCGCGCTAGTTTTAACTCGGTTGGAGAATGAACACGATGTAAACAGTGTTAAGTCCCCCGAACAATGCATTTGAATGACGAGGAGAGCCGTTCAGAAACGAGGCAGGGAGACTTTCCAAATTAGCAAAAACAGGCTAGCTAGCTAGGTCAACTGATACGATCCAACACAGGTTGTATGTTATTAAATTCAACGTAGTTCGTGGCTTTACCTGTTTGATTGTCCAAATTCTCGGATAAAGTTTATGCCGCAAGAGTTTTCCTCGTACCGCTCTAGTTTGCAAGAGAAACTCAACGCGCTGCAGAAGACAGAATCAATAGTTCTTTGATACTTTCTTTCCCCGCCCGTCTACAACTACAAGGATTCCGCTATTGGCTCGTTCTTGCTCACAGGCGGCCGCTAATTGGTCGGCATGGTTGTCAATCTGTCTTGTGACCGGAGCTTAGACTCAGCGCGCGAAATTGTGGTCTCGTGGGCACAGATCACTTCCGAGAATTTGGCGCGAGATTATGTAAATATATGTACTTTAGACCTTGGAGCTGTTTAGTAAACATCCCTTCTGCTGGGAGTTCTTGCTAGAACAATGAAATCACACCAATTAAGCCTTAAAGACGATTTCGCCAACCCATTATCCGTGGAAAAATTAAAATGGCTGAATGTAGTTATATTACGCTGCTTATTGCATAGTAATGCGCTTTTTGATCTCTTTTGGCGGGAGAAGTTGACGAATCTCTGTTGTCTACCTCAATATAGGTAGCTGTGTGTTAGTGTTTATATTTGTATGCATCCATGCATACAAATATATATAAAAAACCGATTCACACACACGCGCGCACACACAAACACACGTGTGTGTTTGTGTGTGCGCGCGTGTGTGTGAATCGGTTTTTTTGGAATTTACATACGAACTCACGAACTTTCCCTGACATATTATGTAATGACATTATACGTTTATGTTATGTGTTTATGTATGCATTGCATTCAAATTAGATTTTACTCAGGAGTTTATTCCCAAAAAAACCTAGTACTTACAAAAAGTAGAATTTCAATGAACCTTTATTTTTTTTATTAGTTTATTCATGCATACAATCTCATCAAAAGTCTTCTTTAAACAAGTCCATAATTACACTTTCCTGTTCACATTCAATTAAATGCAATATTTATGAAGTAATAAAATTAGACACATCCCTTTCAGATAACAAAATAGCGACCTTAAAATCCTTAGAAAAGTGCTGCTGTGTTACAGTTTAGAAATAATAATCAAGTTAAAAGAGTCATTGTGGATACAATTTGGTTACAGGTAACATACACAGTAGCCCAAAATATAAGCTCTTCAACTACAACTAAGTTCAGTCTAAAGTTGTGCACATTCTAATGTCCAGAGCCATAAAACTGTTAAATAAAACTATCAAAAGTTACAGTTTGCAGTTTTTGCCTTGCCATGGTGCCATTTCAAACAAAAGTTTGATAGACAAGATGGTACCTTAATTGTACTAATGCCAGACGAGAAAAGTGGGGTACACCCGAGCCTCAACAGCGGTATGAGTCGTCGGGTGCGGTGGAGGAGGGGCACAGCTGCCGTGGGGCCGCCCCCCCACCTCCACCCTCAGCCAGGGAGGAGGGGAGGAAGTGCACCTGGTAGGACAGGTTGTCCAGGAAGTCCTTCTGTTGCTTAGCGATGGCCTGGGACAGCACCAGGGGGAGGGACTGCACCCCCAGCAGGACCGAGTCCAGTTTCTCCTCCAGCGCGGCGATCCGATGGTCCAGGTTCTCGCTGCGCCGCTGGAGCTCCGACACCAGGTCGTACATCATGTTCTGGGTCTAGAGGAGGGAGACCAGAGGAGATACCAGGTGAGACATCGTGTTCTGGGTCTAGAGGAGGGAGACCAGAGGAGATACCAGGTGAGACATCGTGTTCTGGGTCTAGAGGAGGGAGACCAGAGGAGATACCAGGTGAGACATCGCGTTCTGGGTCTAGAGGAGGGAGACCAGAGGAGATACCAGGTGAGACATCATGTTATGGGTCTAGGGAGAGGAGAGACAGGATGGTCTGACCCAAGAGATAGGGAGACATGAGGGTCTCACCCTAGAGAGAGGAGAGACCAGGAGAGACATGAGGATCTGACCCTAGAGAGAGACCAGATCAGAGGAAAGGCCAGGGGTGTTACCTGGTTGAACGTTATACTCAGAGTCTGGCGAAAGGAGAGCCCATAAGAGAGATCATACTAGGAGAGATTTAGAATGCATACAATACATGACTATTTTCATGCATCAAAGATGTATCTATTATTTTGTTTTCCAACAGCAGTTGAAAGCAGGCTTGAATCATGACCAACATTAGTGACATTATTTTGAGTCACAACTCAAACAGCCGTAATCTTTGCTAACTTGGAATGTTAAATTCTCTGAAGAACAAATACAAACCTTTGCGATGTCAACAACTGTGTTGGCCTGGTCAGTTAGTTTCCTCTGCTCCATTTTGACCCTGCGTAATCTGATTGAATGAATACATCAATCAATCAAATAATCTTTCCCTTTACTTGTACAACCGATGGACATTAATGAATTTGCCTAAAACACAAAGCAAGCAGGTTATGTTAGTTATACAGTTATAAGTTCTATACATTCTAAGTTATGACTTCAATCAGTTATAATACTTTATCAGTTTTAGGTTTCATCAGATGAATTCTCATCTGACCGTCCACAGCAATTTTATGGCCAATCAATGACTTAAAAATGCCATGACCGTGCGTCACGAACGGGGAATCACCACAACTTTAGATTCTGCTGAAGGCCCTGAACATGACTCTTTAGCACCTACTGGTGGATGGCCTGGAGAAACTTCCTCTGGTGGTGTCGTACAGTGGCGTGATCAATCTTCTTCACCAGTTTGGTGTACTTGTAGATCAGCCATGTCTCCCTCAGAACGTTGGCTGCTGTGTTTTTCACCTGCGAAGAATTGGATTTTAGATGTATTATTATTATTAAATAAAAACACAAATACATGTCACAATTCATTTTGTTATTCAGGCCTCATGAATTTTTCTGAAATGATAATTTAATTGATCTATCATAAATGCAGCCTGGGGTGTGAACTGACCTTTTTATAAAGCTGAGTGTCCATCATGAAGTTGTGGACGTGCTTCTCTGCTCTGGTGAGCTCCGACTTCCTCGCTACCACGGCAACCACCAGCGCTGTGCAGCCCGCGCCCTGACAACGAGATGACAGGAAGCAAACTTCAAAAGAATAACTCCAAAGTCAAGTGGCCGCTAATTGACTTGAAAATCGAATGTAATAAATAATAAATTAATTACATTGAATACAATTGAACACATGATGTTAGCTTGTGAAAGGTTGATATTGTTATTACATGGTACAAATATCCCAATAACAAAATCCTGCATGTACAACTGTATTGTGTGTGTTCAACATATATTCCACCATTCAGAGTAGATAAGATGTATGAGAATGCACAGCCCTACAAAAAAACAGCGATAATTACCACAAACATCAGTTTAAAGTGACCCAACACAGTGAGACACAACAACAGTTCCAATGAGGGTGGGACTCACCATGATGCCGGTCAGCAGACACACCCCTTTGCCACAGTAGGTGTGAGGGACCATGTCCCCATATCCGATGGACAGGAAGGTGATGGAGATGAGCCACATTGCCCCCAGGAAGGTGCTGGTCACCTGCTGGGCATCGTGGTACCTGGAAGAGAGCAGCTAGGGATGAGCCAGTGGTGATCAGGAACAAGAGAGGACATGTTTCTGATCAGCCAGGCTGTGTGTGTGTTGCATTTCAGTGATTCAGTTTCAGTGATTCAATCTCCTTTTGATCGTTTTATCAAAATTAGTAAAAAAAAAAATGGATGGATCATTGGATGAATGAGTGAGTGAGACAATTTATAAAAAAAAAATTAAAGAGTAACTGAGAAAAGAAGCGAGGGATAAAAATATATAAAGTGTATATAGGAAGTGTATAATTATTTTAACTTTTAAGTTTGAGTATGTGTGTATGAGTTCCTACTTCTTAAGTTATTTTTTAGGTTTTGAGAGTGGGTAGGTACCTCACACACACACGGGCAAACAAACACATCACACGTTGTAAATACACATTGTATGTCTTGTTTAGTAAGGCAGTATATTTCCCAGATTGGTTCCAGGTTGGGAGCCCGTACCTCTCACACACGCGCACGGTCCAGGCAGCAATCACCCAGCAGGAAACACTGAAGACCAGCAGTACCGTCCCGGGACACATGGTCATCAGAGTCTTCATCACGAAGCGCGTGTCGAAGCTGATCTTGTTCAGGGCACCGATACTGTGCGATGAGGCGTCCGTGAAGAGCCTGCCTGCGCACACGAGACCCACGCATCAGATCGGAGGTTCCCCTCGGTGTTCCTGGCCCCCCCCCCCCCCCCCCTGCCCCAATGTAACCACGACGACGCGGTCTCTGGTTTGGTGTGAGGCTGTGATCGAGGCTTGACGTTGCTACCATCAGCACCTCATCACCATTGACAATGCACATTTTCTATTTCTTTAGAAATTGCACTTCAAATGTTTGCTTCTGATACCACTATGCATGTCAATTTTGCCACCTATTGTACCCCTAACTGTCACTGGGATTAAGGGCTATACATATTTTACTCGGTAAAATATGTAGGCTACTATAAGAATTCTACAGATAAAATAAAGAGTTTGCATTTCACTTTGTGTCACTTTATCCCTCGTTTGAAATATTATAAGATAATTCTTCCAGAAAGAAGAATCTGGTTAATCTCGTAATTTAAACTCGTCTCATTGTGATTTTTGCAGTTTGCATTCTTATGAAAAAATAAAGTGATTATTATTATATTATTATCTTTTATCTGTTTATCGTTTTTATGTTATTCATGAATTGTTCCACAGTGGTGGATGACTGCAATCCAAGCACATCTTGTTCCCTAACGCGGATCAACCCAGAACAGGAGGAACTTGCTGTGCAGCAGCGTCACGCGGCCAATCAGGTAGAGGCGCAGGAACATGGGCACGGAGAGCAGGATGTCCAGGTCGGCGTCCGCCTCCGAGGGCGCGTGGCTGAAGACCAGGCGGGCCGCCCGGGTGAAGACGTAGCGGCCGGGGACGGGGTGCACGGCGCACACCACCAGCTCCAGGGCCACGAAGAGGATCCGCTCGCAGGTCATGGCGATGCGCCAGTCATCCGCCCCGTTGTCCACCATGAAGAGCTGGACCCCCGCCGAGAGGGGGGGGGGGGGGGGCGAGACGGCCGACCAGTGAACGGTTAGTGGAGCACATGGTTCATTTCTTATATATATATTTTGTTATATTTTAGATGATTTTTTTCTTTTAGCAATTAATGTTATATTTTCAAAAATACAAATTAATAGGAAAAGGGATGAAATATTTTGTTAAATAGTAATATACTGAAAAATACATTATACCTAGTTGCAAAAACAGCTACAGAGAAGTATATAGACAAAAGAGATTAAAAAAAAGATGATATATAATATGATATGTTATAGTTAATAATAGTCATTAATTAATTCCTTCATTTATACTTTAGTGTTGCTATTTAATCAATCAGCTGACGAGTTCCTCCAGAGGGATTTCTGGTTAATAATTGGAGATACATTTTATGAATGAGCAGGTAGGGGTTCAGGCATTCTGCTCAGGGATGCTTCCAGGTAGATGGTGGATATGGGAATTTGAACCCAGAATCAGCTGGGAGTGAAACATCGTAACCACTAGAATATCCTGCGTCATTTGGGTTCAACAGTAAGAGAAGTGAATAATTGTTTTATTTACTACTATTGAACACTCCAAAAATAAACAAGATAACACTTTTTGCCGGGATTTTTTTTTTTTTCAGATCTCAATCATGAGATCTCAAATCATGGGATATTGCCCAATATCCCGAGAGAGGGAACCAATCAAATTGCGCCATCTTAGGGGGTTCACGTGTAGCTTATACTAATAGCTGATATCTACCCATACCTCGACCTCCCTGGCGTGGTACATCACGATGAGCCCCAGCAGCACCACGGTGGAGACACTGATCATACCTTTAAGGACAAACGAGTACACAGAATCCTGGGGAGCAGGGAGGAAACAGTGTTAAAGGGGTACGAACTCAGACCAGCTGTTTGATTACAAATATCTCACCGGATCCAGAAGGGGAGTTCGCTGCTCCGATATAATAATGAGTAAACATTTTACTGTGTTGTTTTGATTGTACTAAGCATATTAAAGAGAGGGTAAAACACATTGTATATTCTTGATCGGTAAGCAATGGCTAATATGATGTAATGTATAATATAAACACGAAAATACATTTATTTTCAAATTAATCTCATGTTATCGCTATAATATTGCTATTATGATGATAACAAAACACCACAGTGTATATATATTCTGCATGTTTTTACCATCTAAATGAGTTGTAATTAGTTTAATCATTTATTCCTCACCTTGGTGTAAAACCCCCTGGACAGCTCCGTCTCGATCACCATGACGACGATGCCAAACATCCCGCTGACCAGGGCGAAGTCGCTGAGCCGCTTCCTCTTGCCGAACAGCGCCCGGCGCTGGCCCAGCCGGTGACCGATGTCCCGGTTCTTCTTCGGTGGTGACGGCGCCGGCGTCCCGCCGGCCTCTTCCAGCCGGTCGCTCCCCGCCTCGCTGGGCTCCTCCCGGCTGGTCTTAGAGAAGGCGTCCTCCGGGACGGCCCGGTAGAGGAGCCGGGGGGGCCGCGGCTCGGCTGGGTCCGCGTCCGGACCACGGGAGGGGTGGAACGCGCCCTGGCGGCCCACGGCCGACGGTCTGGGCGCGTCCCCGTTTGGGGCGAGTCCCGGGTTGTCGATGGCCCCGTTGCATGGCGGAGACCCGGTTCCCCGGAGCAGGGAGACCCTGGACCCGGTGGGACTGAGCTGGGACTCATCGTTGTTCTGGACCACAGAGGGGAGGGGAGTTAGTGCAGCGAAGGGGACGCACACACAGACTATCATCAGCGGGCATCAGAGTTGGGGATAGGGTGTTTGTTCTGCCAGCCTAAAGGTAATGGGTTCGATCCCCAACGTGAAGTCTAACTGCAGGCATCCTTAAGCAGGATCCCCTACCCCCCCCCCTGTGCATTAATGCCCTGTATCAAATATAAATGAATCACTTAAATTGATTTCAAGCCTAGGGTGAAACCGTCGGCTAAATCACTAGCAGGTGAGCACTGATGACCTTGTGTGCTAAGGATGGTGGATGCAATTGTGGTACGTACAAAATAAGGACGTACAATGTTCTGCTTCATCTTATGCAAATTAAAGCTTACCTCTGTAGGAAAATGCACACACGAGGAGAATATGTACAAAAGAAAATCGAGAAGGGAAATGGTTCCACACTTCAAGCTCCACAAAGCAAAACCAGGTACCTGATTTTGCGCGTGATAGAGCCTTTTGTCAGCTCGGTGTTTGTTTTCAAGAGAGCCACGGTGGCTGAATGAAAGGGAATCTGCACTTTGGTCGGGAGCTGAACCTTTCATCCAGGGACTGCTGGTGAAGGGGGAGTCAGAGAAGTTCAGGGGGTTCAACACGAGCGAAGAACGGGTTTCTGTTCCGGAAAGTTCTCTCGACCGGCGTTCGGCCTCCGTCGAGCCTGGATCTCCGTCCTGAGGTTTCGACAGAGGCAACAGCAGGTTCTTCTCCCCGAACTCGAGGGAATTCAGCGGGATGTTGAACAGATTCTTTGAGGCTGGTACGCAGCCGTCTTCGCCTTTAAAATGGTTGGAAGGTTGTTGGTGTTGTTTTTGTTGTTGTTGTTGTTGATGATGATGTTGTTGGTGGTGGTATTGGCGCAGGCCTCTCCCGCCGTCGTCTCCGTTGCACTGGGTACCCGTGAAGCCCTCCTGTGAGCAGAACGTTGCAGATATCAAAGGGTCCTCCGGGAGGGTCTGTTGAGGGAACACCTGGAAGGTGGAGATCAGGGAGGACTTGAAGAAGGGCATGTTGTTGTTCTGAGCCGACAGCGAGAGGTGTCTCTTCTGGGGGACGCCGCCGCCGACGCTGCCGGGGGGAGCGTCTTGTCTCGGCCAAAGGTGAAACCCCCCTACGTCCTCGTGTTCGCAGTGAGACTCGTCACGTGACGGACATCCGCATCCTCCTCCTCCTCCACCATCACCACCATGATCGGGATGGGAGAGGCCCATGATGGCAATCTGCTTTGCCGCAGCAGTTGGACCGCTCACGCCCCCACCACCACCACCACCACCACCACCACCTCCACCACCGACCCCACCACCGCCACAGACATGGCTGCAGAACGGAAACCACGGCCGCTCTTCCGACTGCGGTAAGGTTCTGCTCCGGATCTTCAGGGGTTGCAGCCTGGAGGGAGTGGCCCCGGCCGGGGTCGCGGAGGAGGGGGTTCGGCGGGGTTCAGGCACCGGGGAGGCTCGAGAGAGGCGATAGTGCAGGACATCGGGGTCCCTGCCAGAAGTGGGGGGCAGGTCTGGGCCGGGATGGCAACGATCATTACCCCCGTCGTCGAGCACCTCTCCGGTGGAGTCTAGCCGCTGGGTGGCGTTGGTGGGCTTGACCAGGATCAGCCTCATGGCTCAACGCCGGGGGGGGTCTGGACTTCAGGTGCCGGACGCCATCCTTCTAGAACACAAATGAACGTGGATTACAGCACACACCTTTATTTAACCAGGTAAAAGTCTCATTGAAAATTTAAATCTCTTTTACGAGAGACCTGGCCAAGAGGGCAGCATAAAACCAAGATATACATTAAGGTTTCGCCCCACAAAAACACACAATTTTCACAACATTAAAATACAGTTTTGGGACTTCGTGCCTATGTCTTAGTTAAGGAATTAGACATAGGCACCATTTACAATACTTCCACATTCTAGGTCCTAAAGAAATAGTAGTAGTTGTATGATCTAATGTTGAATGATTGACCACTATCTTTGAATACCTTCATTTATATCCCGATCCTATTTGATGGTAAACATCCAGGCCACCATGATGATGTCTGAGCATGTTGTCACATGATACGCACCCACTTATGCACGGCATTTTGTGGTTTCCGTTCCGCTGTTCTTTTTTCACACTTCCATTTGAACATCTCGAGCATTGTTACAAGTAACCAATGAAGAGTAAGTAAACATAATAATAATACAATAATGACGTATGAACCAGACCCCCAGCTGTGCATAATCAGTGAGGCGTCATGTTATCTTAAGGCTCTGGTTCGGCTGTTTCACAGAAGTAGAGGGCTCTGACAGCAGCAGATGCTCTTATCAAAAAGGCTCACGAACACAAAGGACTGACATTCTTGAGAGTAAAACCCCAACATGGGGTCTCATCGCCAACATTTTTTCCATTACATTTCTATTTTATTTATGCAAACTAATGGTTACTGGAAATGTGAAGTTATTGTATTGTTTTCCTCATAGTTAAGATGTATCCCTTAACTAAAGGTAATTTACTCCAATTTAATTAAATACATTCAAATCTAGGAATAATAAAAAGGAAAGACTTAAAATATGCTCCCATTCGATTTTTTTTATAATGCCATACATGTGATTCGGGCAGCCTTTTCATAATTACTACATCAAGGATCCAAGGTCTTCAAGGTCTAATCCTGAATTGAGCAAAAAAATCCTGGAAAAAAAAAGGACCAACATTACCAGGCATACAACACCATTTCCCTTCTCTCCTCTTCACCCTGAACGAACACACGGCACGCAGGGCAACGCACGGCACGCAGGGCAACACACGGCACGCAGGGCAACGCACGGCCAGGGCTTACCTTGATGCTGCGCGGGGATCCCCACAGGGAACGGTCATCTGGGGCCCAGGGTTGGACGAGGTTGTTAGGGCCGGTAGGAGAAGTGTGTTATGATGGTCTGTTGTTCGGCCCCTTACTGGCCCCTCCCAGCGGAGCGCTACACTTGACACAGGGGCAGCGCAGAGCTTTTCCTTTGAAAGTAATGATTAGAGATTCACTGTGAGGGAAGAAAGGGGTGAGACCAGAGGACTTGTGAGAGGCCGTCATGCAAATAGGGACACACACACACACACACACACACACACACACACACACACACACACACACACACACACACACACACACACACACACACACACACACAAAGACACACACACATCACAACAGGTGAAGAACAACCATCACCATGATGTAACGTCAGATGTGTCGGAGCTCAAAGGGCTCAGACATGATGAAAATATATTGGACCCGATTGGACGGATTGCTATGGGGGAGGGGGTGGGGTGGGAGGAGGAGGAGAAGGAGGAAGGGGGAGGAGGAGACTGGTCCTTTTCAAAGCAGGGCGGTAAATAAACAGGAGGGCAGGAGAACTTCTCATTCATCACACGGCCTTCACAGAAGCTTCTTATCTGGCCCGCCACAAGGAGGCGGCTGGACAGGTGTCTCGTTTGACCCAGTGAAGGCTACAATGGGGTCGGCGAATGGGAGGGCCTTCAAGGGGTCCTCGCTCTCTGAGCTCCAGGAAGTGACGGTATATTTGTTACGTGGTATTGGATGACCATATACATGCAAATTAAACGATGGAATTTTGGTTGGTTGGTTGAACGCGTTCTTTCTCTGTGACCGTGAACAGCTTTGACCACTTTGGTTTTGTGAGAGTATAAAAGGTGATTGTGGAGACACTTCAAAGTGGTTAAAAGAGACGTTTGATAGGCTTCTAAGAGACGTGAAGGGGGGGATGGGGGGGGGTTGATGTAAACGATTGAACTGTCGGTGTTAGTGATGTCAGGGGGGGGCAGGTCACACTTTAGAGGGGTCCTCGGTGAGACTAGAGACCGGCCTGCTTAATTGAAATATTTCAATACTTTGGTTTTGTTTCACATTAAGGCAGGCAATTCTGTCATATTTTAACATTCAACTAAAGCAATAGTACTGGATTATCATTCGTGACTTACTTTATTTTGTCTTTTTTTTTTTTAAGTTAACAAACCCTTGATTTAAACTTCAACAATTTCCCCTCAAATAAATAGCGGTTATAAGGAGGGAATGTGTCGTTTCTTATCCAATATGTGTCCGGTTTATCCGTCTCTCTCTCCATCCATGCTACCAGATCCACCCAGCCCCATCATCCACAGAATGCCGCCTCAGCATACTGGTCAGGGAATCTCGCTGTGCAGTCAAAAGCCTTTGTGGCCCGCGGTGACACCAAACTAAGTATTACCAGGCTCATTTCCAGACCACTAAACCGTTACATGTGCGACCGTCTCCATCCCGATCGCCAGGGTGGACGGACATTTAAAACCATTTATTTGGTTGGTTGTTGGTTGTTGTAATTGTCATTGATTTGTTGCAGATGAATTTGAGTCTAATGGTTTATCCATGCTGCCTGTCATGTGTCTGAACTAAATTGGAGTGCTGCAAGAGTTTTGACCATAAAGTGTGCATTTGTCAATATGAGTACTGATCAGAAATGCTAATTCTGAAAGTAGGACTATTTTTTCCAAATGCACGTTTTGATTTAACAAGGAACAACTTGAATGCTTCATGCAATTTAAGATACTAAAATACTTTAAATTGCTTTAGTGGTCAGGTTTGCAGTGTTATTTATTTTTATGTTTGACAAAAATGTATTTCGATAAATTTGTTGATTAGCAGCGTTACGGTTCATGTATAATGTATAATATACGTATAATATAATTGAAAACGATGTTTCTAATTAAAGATTTCCTCAAGAGAACCAAGAATATTCTGGAAAACTGTTGCTGTGAATCAATGCCTGACTTTATTCACATTATTGTCCAGCCCTGCTCAGACCGATCCGAGAGTCGAGCACTCAAAAGCAAAAACATTGTAAATCGTTAAATGAGATAGTTGATACGGTCATGGAGTAGCACCCTTGAATTAATTACTGTCATCTCAAAATATCGTAAACAATGCTTGACGTCTCAACTTTCGTTGAGCCCAACGTAATCAAACTCATAAGATGCAGAGAATCCTCTTCAGGAGGTGGGGTTCGTAAACTTAAATGTCATTAAGGGCAATGATGAGAAGAAAAAACTAAGCCGATGTTAGCTAGCTCGCAAAAGCTGCGTAGAATTAAGAGCCTTCTTGAAAGTCCTCGGGGCATTGGAGTGAGTCCGTCTAAGTGCGCGGTAACGGCTTTCATCAGCAACTCTCGCCATCGACCCTAAGAACCATTTGTTCCAAAATAGTGAGAATTTTAGCTTGCTTGGGCTTGTGAACGAGGTTAGAGCGACTGTAGCGTGAGTGCCGGGAGGCCTTCAGTTGGAGATGGCCGCCAAGCGCTGGTTCAGCGGGTTCTCCGGCGACTTGGTCCACTCTTTCTTCAGCATCTGCTTCAGCTGGGACAATCTCATGTTGGGGTTCTCCATCTTGAGGCGGGGCATGTGGGCCTCCTCGAACGCGGCGAAGGCCGCCTTCATCCTCCGCTCCGGGTGGCGGTCCACCTCCTCTGGTCCCGTACTGCCGGGACAGGTAGAGGAGGACAGGTAGAGGAGGACAGGTAGGAGGAGGACAGGTAGAGGAGGACAGGTAGAGGAGGACAGGTAGAGGAGGACAGGTTGAGGAGGACATGCGTAGGAGGAGGACATGAGCCAACACAAATATTATTTGTTTAGTCTATTATTCTCCAAGAGGCCTCATAGGCCGGTATAGTATACAGTATAGATCACAATACATGCATGGCTACATTATGTCGATAAATATGCTTTACGAACTCTCTCTTGTACCTGAATGAACATTTATCATATCATTTAACATTTATCCAGTGTTTTTTTAATCCTGAACTAAATGAGGCTAGGATGGACCCAGTGGATTATTCCTGGGTGTCAGGGGGCCTCCGTTAATGAACAGAGCCTGACCCCGCCATGACAACCAACCAATGAGCCTTGAGCACACACACCTGAGCACGGAAATAGCGTCTTCTATCGTCCGGGCAGCGACACTGCCCTCCTCAGGCTCGATCCGGTTCACGTTCTCCTCCAATGGGGTCTCAAGGTGGCTCTTTTCTGAAAGGTGAACGGGATATATGGTTATTAGTCATAATTAAGCAGCTGAGAAGATGCTTTGATCCAAGGAAATGTGTGAAGTGAATTAATGAAGGTGGCATAGGTAGATGCTAGGCATCTTTCTCGTGGAAGCCTACAGTTAGACTGAGTTCATTGGGGATCAAACCCAGTTTTTTTTTTGCTGGGAGTGAAACACGTCAACCCTCTGAATCCATGCAATGGTCGTTCTTATAAAGCTGCACAGAAAAGGATGCAGTATTTTGGACCAATTAGATCTAAAAGGTTAGATCAGTGTTACTCTCTTCAGCCAGAGGACGGGGTCTACCTTTGGGTCGAGGCGCGCCTGGCTGCTGCTCCTCAGCCCGTAGGGTCTCCTCTATCTGGGCGCGGGTCACCTTGCCCCCGGCTGCAGCCGCTGCCGCCGCCGCCGCAGCCTCCTTGGTGGCCCGGCCCTTCAGCATTGAGGCCTCCTCGTCCAGGAGGCGCTGGTTCTCCTTCTTCCTCTCCAGGGCCTCCAACCTCCGCTTCTCCTTGTCATCCTGGGGGGGAAACCGGGGACAGAATAGGGGGAACACATTGAGGAATACTTAGTTAAGATGATGACGCGTTAGGACATTGAGATAGTTATTGCCCATGACCAGGGTCCAAAATGCACTTCTAGACTTTTGTTTATCTCCTGCCAGAGTGGAACCACTATATTTTTGGTAAATATTTGCGCTGCCGAATGGTCACATTTATCCGCCTTTGGCAGAGGCAGGTGTTCATTTCAGATCCTGACTGTGTCTGGCTCCACGTTTAAAACCAGATGTAAAACATCTGGGCAAAATGCCTAGCTTCTCTGGCGATTTTTCTCTAACTTTCTCTCTTATTCCTGAACGACTTGGACCATGCTACTGTCTTCATACATGTTGCTATGATATACAAATGTGTTTATTAACTGTAGCAAAACAGGTTGCCTCATATTCTAGAATCAAAACTTAAATAGTTACTGTTTTCAGGGCTTGTCGGGGGGCTTACCTTCCGCGCTTCTTTTTTCAGGACATGTTTGTCATTTTCCGTCCACAAAGCATCCTCTTGTTCCTTCTTTTTGCGGGCGTCTGCCACGGCTTGAGCCTCAGCCTTGCGAGCTTTGGCCGTGACAGCCTTGGAGTTCTCACCCTGGAACTTCTTAGGCATCCCAAGTTAATCTGATGCCAACTATGCGGGAGACAACGTTGCAGGTTTTTTTCGATTGCACTTTGACATTTGACAATACAGTTCGTTTTAGACATATTAGAGTTACAGATGACCTTTGTCGTTTTGGGGTCACCAATACGGATCAAGTTGAACATTCAACATTACATGAATTGGTTCTGAATAATATGTGGTACGGTACCGTTAAGCTATACGATAGGTGGTGTTATCCAGGCAATGCTAGTATTGCAAAGTGGCATTTCGTTATGTATTCCAACGGTAAAGAGAAATCCTAACTGTGTAATAAAACACAATAAATATGACCAAACGTAACACAATATGATACCAACCATATTATTCACATATTCTTTCTCATAATAAGAACGCCTGTTGTTTTCTAGTAGGCATCCGCAAGCGTTAATCTGATGTAAAATGCAGGCAAAACATTTTTATTTCATTTAAAATTCCCAAATGAATAAAGGCACTACTCTAGACATTTGTATTTCTCTAAATAATAATAGAATAGAACCAGAATAGAGCCCGTACCTAAATGACAGTGTTGTTTGAAGAGGCGTCCGCCACCGCCTCGTCCAGAGCGCAGCGCACTGTGATGACGTCATGTTCTCTCTATGCATGGACTCCATTCTTGTATTATACATATATGCTTATATGTACATTTCTCTTTTCATATTCACCCTTTAAGGAGAAAGGGATACATATTTGAGTCCATTCGGAACTAGGCTGTGTCTGAAACCAATCTGTTGTTTAAAATGTATATTCTTGATATGTATATTAGATGTATATTGTATGTTAACTATGATGTGTAAAATGTAAAGTGAAAATAAGTTATACATACATCCATATGGAATTAATATCTCCTCGGCAGATTTGCTGTATTTAAATAGGTTCGAGGGGTTGTCGATTTTCGGCACGCATCACCAACAGGCTGTCTTCATGTATCTCTGATTGTTTCAGAATACATTTTTATCAGTCCGATTATCAACTTTTTACCATTCGGTTCCTCATTGGATAACGTTTGCTGCTTTCTAGTAGGGTGAATAAATGAAACTGCGTGTGAGGTGGGGTGATGCCAGTCATGGGTCGGTTGTCTGAACGACCCTAGGCTACTTATCCGCTAGGGGACGATGTTCCGCAGTCGGTGCTCATGACGCAGGACATTATGGAGCAAGCAAGTCAGCCTCCCCACCACAACACGGCGGAAAATGAACCTCATCGCAACGACCTGGACCATAAACGACTAAAAGAGCTGAGGAATGCCGCCCTGCAAACGTCTTTAGCATCACGAATGGAGGCTGAATGTACCGTGGACTCCGAGGCGCGGCCGATACGGGAGACCGCGGAGGAAGAGCCGGCGAACGGCGTGTCCTTCAACCACCGCCGCCCGTCCGAGGAGCTACCAGCGGCCCCTGGGCCCCTTACCGAGACGGGGGAGGAAGGAGCAGAAGAAGAAGATGAAACTGATTCAAACCTGACCAAGGAGGAGGTGCAAAGGACGCAGACGGACCACCTGAATAAACGTCTGCTTTCCTCGTTCCTGGAGAAGCTGAACGAGAGAGACTTGGCACTGCCCGGGGTGCAGCATCTGGACTGTGCGGTGGCGGAGGAGGACTCGAACCGGGCCGCAGAAGACTGGTGATGCGCAGCCGGAGAGGAAGGAGAGCTTTGCGGGACTAGTGTGCACCATCATGGGTGTTTAGGTCATAGAGCACCGTTCCACATCGAAGAGATTTCTGTTTAGTCTTCAAATGATGCAATGTTATAGGATGTGTTGAAATATTCCTTTTTACCAAGAAGAGTAATAAATTGAGAACCAAATAAATAGTCCTCCTCGGTTGTGTTGCATTTTAACATTGATCAGGGTCAGGCTAAACCAAAGTTAACAATATTGCTCCGCATGTCTGACTTCCTAGAGCTGCTTACTAATTTAAAGTCGCAGTATGTAAGATTGAGCCCCTCCCAGTAAATAGGAGGGAGACTTTCACAATCCAAAAAATTATGTCCACGGGTTTTGGGAGTGTCGATAGTCATGGGACATGCCCCTGCGGCGGGACGTTCTGGTAAAAAAGAGATATGGGCAGGCCAGCTTTTTTTTATCTATAAAATAAATAAATCAGTTATAGGATGTGACGGTTGTTTCTGGATTAATTGATCAAACACCCTTACATAAACTGCCTTGGATAACTGCAGGTAAATGAATGAATTGAAAGAGAATACAGAACAAAATTCTAAATCCACACTTTATTCCAGGTTCTCAGAGAACAATTCTGTCATTGTCAGTTTCTACCACCATCTATCAGCAGCAAGAGACACAGGTATGAACAGGTGAAGATATGGGAACATTCCAGAGAAATTACCCTTGAGAAAGTAGGCCTAGTTCAAATGTCATACATTTATCTGTAAATAGTTGACTTTCAGAGCTCTCGTGTCATACAATAACATTTTAGATAGAAATATACAAATCTACAAAATATTTACATTTAACTGCTCAAAGATTAGCAAGAAACAATTAAATACAAAACAGTACATAACAGTTACTGCATCTTAATCAACAGTACCTTAAAAACATACCCTCGTTGCAGCAAAAAAAACATTTGCTGAACCAATAACAAAAGGATAATGGTCCATTTTACCATGTAAGGTGCCACCACATCAGAAAGCAGCCTTGCGGTTATCACGTGTGTAACTGCTGTGTTATAAACGGAAACGACTCTTTCCAAAGAGCTTCCCTCTCTTGTTATTCTGGTCCTCCTGTAGCTCTATAATTCCCACGTCATTGTTTTCCTCACGGCTGGATCCCTTCCTATGCCCCGCATTCAGAGGGACCATCTGAGGGTGGGGGCTGTCCGATTCTCCCTGAGTAGACAACAGACCCTGGGTGTCAGCAGAGGGCAGGTCCACTGGAAATCATGGGTATTTTCAACACGCCGCAGGGAAATAGGTTAACGTACCAGTTTGAACTTATGCAGGTCCCACCATAGCAAGCCCGGCCCTATTGTGTTCCTCTTTGTGGCTCCTGCATCGGAAAGAATCGAGACCACGGTTCTTATTTTAATCTGTATGTATAAGGACGTCGTCATCCCATTGCCTGGTTTTTAGTTTGTCTGGAGACTGACGAGGTATAACACTAGAACATTTGATTTCTGAGAATTAGTGCAAAACTAGAGACATTCAGCAAAGAAAATCGGATGTAAATAAAAATACATGCACCTATTTAAGTATATCAAAAGGGATTAAAGTATGGTTTTAACAGATCAAATTTAGTTAATATAATTTCAGCAATTTGCTCACCTGTTACACAACTAACTAACAGCCCGACCAGGATGACCGTGCTGGTTGCCATTGCGCCAAAGTAGAGGTAGGACATGTAGTAGAAGTTATGGAGCCCTCTAGTGGTGGAGCAGGGGAATAACATGATGGTTACTTTTTATCTGGTCGGCATGATTATCAACTACTTCTGTACTTGATCTCTCCTCGTAGTCACCTCAGAATAAAATGGTTAAATCCCTCCCTTGTTTCGAAATCAAAAAGCCTGAAATGTACTTTGTTTATATCATTTATCTACTTTGAAGTCATTATCTCTTTTTAATCAGTGCATTAACAGTAAGCAGGTTTCTTCATTGAGATGTAAACAAAAAAGCCGGCATCCTTAATCCAATCTAGACAGCTATAAATCCCGATCCTTATTTGATGTTATCTGTCATGTAAACACCATAACCCATAGCCCCCTGTCCTAAACTGAGCCTCATGAGACATTTCAGTGAGCTGACATGGGCCTTACTCATGCTCCTCTGGATGAAGATGGACAATGGAGGAGGGTTTCTCTGTGACCAGGCTGCCGGAGAGAGAGTCGTTGCTGGGTGAACAGTCCCCTCCGAGGAGGGGCAGGACCCCCATGATCTCAGCGCTGGGTGGGTAGAGGGTTGAGCCGATGGCCAGCCACAGAGACACGCTGAACCCGGCTGCCACACCACACAGAACACCCTGGGGCACAGGCGGGACGGAGGGGCTGGACAAACGATCCTTATACTAGCATTGATACTAAAACCCACTCACACCAACCGCGGAACCAATACTATCCCTTACCCATACCAGATAAAGCGCCCTGGGGTGAAGACGGACAAAGTGATTGAACCAGTGTGGCAGGAAATAAAGACCCTAACCCTGTCATTAACACTAACCCTAATATTAACACTTACCCTATTTAATACACTAACCGTCAACCTGATACCAAACCTCATCTCCTACTCTTAATATTAACCCCATTTTAAAAACGTACCCTTATTCTAATACAAATCCTAACACCGATGCTAACCCTTATACTGATCCTAATACTTATGCTAACCCTCAATCATACCCTTAACATAATACAAACCCTAGTGCAAATACATTACTAAATACACTGTGTTCCAAATAATGGTTTACTTTTATTGATCATGATAAAAGGTTTCAACTATTTATTCATTAACACACACACACACACACATGAACGCACAGAAGTGTGTCCATGTGTGTGCCTGGTAATGAATAAATCGTTAACCGTTATTTGGAACACAGTGACGATATTGATTAGTGGGCTGTAATGACCCCCATGAGGACCTTGTGTGATACTCACTACTTGGTTGGCCCAGGGGAAGAACATGCCCAGGGTGAAGGCGCCGAGCAGCGGGCCGCTGACCACGCCCATGACCGTGAAGGACCCCTGGGGAGCAGGGGACACCACAACACACCACATTACAGCGCCGTCCGTCCCAGACGTCACACTGGACAAAGACGTCTGGCGGCCATGACGGTTTTGCGCTCGTCTAATTCCTCCTTTTGGGCCGAGGAGGGCTTCACCCGGACCCTTCGGAATGAATGAAACATTAAGGCCAAATCCCAATCACCCCTTAACCCTATCCCCTCGATTTTGCACGTTCACGCTAAGGGTAAGGGCTAACTAGCCACTAAGCACCATGTGGCCTTGACGTAGCTACACTTGGGGTCATTCCTATGTTCCCCAGGTCCTATGTTCCCCGCGTGCAAAGGGTTAGGGTCAGGTTTGGGGTTATGGTGAGGGTTTACCCTAAACCTAACCCTAACCATAACCAATTGGAGGAGAGACATTCTAACCAATCACAGGCGAATCAGAGGCGAAAAAGGCAGTACTTGCCCCTACCATCCTACGAAAAAAAGATTTGCTCACAGGGTCGCATAGGATCCGGGGAACATAGGTACGCTCCCCTACACTTTGTGCACAGACAGGTAAGAGGGTCTTTTTCGAAGGCTACATTTTGAGTGCCTCCACTGCTTTCGGTCATGTTATCCATTGAATGCAAAACAGACTCGCGTCGCATGCTGAGCCTGCGACCGGGACACTGTTGCTAAATTTGGTTAACGTTGACGAGGGATGTAAGGTGGAACAACGGTTATATTATTAACACAGTGATGCCAATTCATTCTGACACGTTATTAATCACCTTTGGGAATTTGACTGCGGATTACCGTAAAACCGGTAACCGTTTCATCGCTAAACGGAAGTATCTCATCGATGTATTATCTATTTCCGTCTATTTCCCGCCTGGGGGTAATAAACTACCGTGTTATCTTACTACAATCAGGCTAGTTATAAAAGCTATGGATTAAAGTCATAGCGTTGATTAACCATCTCATACAACGCCTCATCACAAAGATAAGACACTGGACACTCCTTTCTGAATGGTAACTTTCAAATCGATGGATCCATACCTGAAGAACACCCCAGTCCAGCAGGGAGGAGAGAGCAGCCACGATGATACACAAAGAGCCAAAGAAAAACGCTGAGAGCACAACACACACACACACACACATCTTAATTATCTCCTCAAGTTTGCCATGAATGTTGCAGAGTATTATTAAATAGCCACAGGAACATTAAAAAAGAATAAAAAAAAATTAAGAATTTCCGTTTGTTCTCGGAAGGTTAAGAACTGGACGCCAACCACTTAGCTAAATCGTACTGAATAGTAAACGGTTGATACGGTAATGCTCAGGGGCCTTTGGTATTGCGGTAATGCCCAGGGGCCAGGCGGGACCTACACAGGGCTTTGGAGATGAGGAGCAACTTCTTCTCGGGGAGGTTGTGGAGGTGGGGCTTCAGCAGGTCCTCCATGGTTACGGCTGCCATGGCGTTGATGCTGGTGGAGGCTGTGCTGTTGAAACGGGAAGGCGTGCCACACCATTAGACGGAGAGGACTTTATGATCCCAGGGAGGAAGGGCTTAACGACTGAACGCATATTGACAACATGGCGGACATTGTCTAGGTGAACTTGGCATCCACTCCAGTTGAACATCCACCCTGTCCATGTTTTACATCGCTCCACCTTTGTCCGCCTTATGTTCATGAAGCGATACATACATGTTTAGGCTTATTTAACTTTTTAATGTATAATTGTATGTATTAATGTGATGCTGAATTGACTCCCTTTTGGTCTTTGTTCTTGTTATCGGCCCTTCTAGAGCAGATTACGACTGTGTAACCTTGTCCATTGTTTGTCAGTCGTTTCCTTGTTTTGTTTTTGCCGTTGGAATGCGCCACATTTTATCTTACTACTCTGTATGCTTGTATCTTGAATCGTGATTCCAGTACCTTAGCGTGCCGCTATATGCACAGGCCAGGAACAAGCCTGGGAACCCCGGATAGCTCTCGAATATCTCCAGCACGAAATACGGCATGTACTATTGAAGAAAACAAACACACACACAATTGACCAATTATGCATTATTACAAAAACTGTTTCTAGTCATTCTTATATCCGAGATAAAAGCTCAAACGGACTAATACTTTATTTGAACGGATGTTATCTTAGTTTTTCAGAATTCCAACTCCTTGCAACCTGCAGTGAAGTACCGGCAAAGGGAATATGTTCATAATCATTCTGCTCTGTTAGTTTAGTAGAATAGCTGGATTCATTCCAAAACATTCTGCAGTGCTAAATAGTTAAATTGTTCCTTCATGGCAAAATTCATCAGCCGCGACTGCTGATGAGATCACAATCAATTGCTGATCATAGCTCTCTCTCATCCCTCTCCTAACTCATGCCAAGCGACGCCTCCACCTCAGACTGCGTTTCCTCACCTGGTCAGCAGAGGTGATCTTCCCGGACAGCAGCGGGTCACAGCTGCTATAGTACGCAAACATCACAATGCCACACGTAGCCGCACTTCCCACCACCAGGCACAGGCCAATCTGGTTCACGAACAAAGACCTAGGCAAGAGCAAACACTCGTATTTACCATCACTGTTTACCGGCGATACCGGAACACCGGCAGTCTCACTATACAGCGACTCGCGTGACTTACAGCTCCTTGTATTGACTTGTAGGGGAGTCATTTACAAGCAGGTGAAGGTTGCCTATAGGTTAGGGGGCGGAATTTAGGGATTAAACCCAGTTCCTTTCGCCTGGAAGCCAGACACCCTTGCCACTAACACCCCCAATCCCCCACCCCCCATGAACATTTAAATCTCTAAAAATAGTATACAATACTATCTGGAATGAGCTAAACATCCCTTTGCCAAATAAGTCCATTTAGTCAAAAAAAAGTCTGTTTCATGTGTACAGCCCTTCAGCCCAGCTAAGGTCTGGGGGGGCTTCCCAGGGCCCGCGTTAACACGTGGGGACTCACCACTGGGCCTGGCGCTCGGTCCTGCAGGAGATGAAGCGCTGCACCTGGGCCTGGTTGACCCCGTACATGGAGAGCCACACCAGGGCGCCCCCGACACTCAGGCTCCAGAAGCTGTAGCGCTTCCGCAGGTCCGGG